>NW_006408535.1:19513810-19567110 GCF_000296735.1 Chrysochloris asiatica
TTCACAATTGCAGAGTCCCAGGTCCTCAGCTGAAGAGAGAGAACCTTTTGTGCATGCCCATTATATTGGGAGCAGGCCACACCCCCTACAAAGCATCCTTTTAATTGATTTGCACTGCTCATAGCCACTCATCATAGTGTTAACTATACCTGTATTAGGTGTCATCACCATCACAGTGTTAACTATACCTGGATTAGGTTTCATCACCATCATAGTGTCAACTATACCTGGATTAGGTTTCATCACCATGGTCATAAGCACATCTCAACTGCTAACCCTCTGGAAATCCTGGCCTAGTCAAGTTAACACAAAACATTAACTACTATAATACATAAGCATGATTTAACTTCCAGTATGCTTATAATTCAAATTAATATAAAAATTACTATTAAACACCGGCTTTGTTAATTGCCACCATGTTAGTTCTGAAAGTCTGTTCAACAGCATATAGTTTGTTCATTCCTAATGGACTAGGAAGGACATCACTCTCTTTTATTTAGAACTTTTTCAGCTTTAATGTAGTGTTGTTGTTAAAGTGCTGTGGAGTAGTTTCCAACTCATAGTGACCCTGTATAGGGTTTCCGAAGAGCAGCTGATGGGTTTGAATTGCCAACCTTGTGGTTTGCAGTCCAGTGATTGAGAAGTGTATTGAGAAAGAAGACCTATAAAAGGGAGAGTGTTGGACTATTATTTGAGGAACCGAATTAATCAAACAACATACTGCATTGGGCAAATCTGCTGCAGAAGACCTCTTTAAAATGTTAAAAAGCAAATAACCTTGAAGACTAACTTTGTTTGACTCAAGCCATGGTATTTTCAGTCGCCTCATATGCATATGAAAGCTGCATAATGAAAAAGAGAGGGCTAAGGAAGAATTTATGCATTTGACTTATGGTAATGGCAAAGAATATTGAATATAACCATTAACTGCCAGAAGAATGAACAAATCAATGTTGGAAGAAGTACAACCAGAATGCTCTTTAGGAGCGAGGATAATGAGACTTCATCTTAGTACTTTGGACATAGTCTCAGAAGGAACCAGTCCCTAGAGACGGACGCCATGCTTGATAAAGTAGAGGGTCAGTGCGACCTTCAATGAGATTGAGTGATGCAGTGGCTACAACAGTATTGAGGCTGATGCAGGACTGGGGAATATTTTGTTCTGTTGCACATCGGGTAGTTGTTTGTTAGAATTGACTGGATGGCGCTTAACAGCAAGCAACAACAATAGACAAACAACTCTGGGATTTGGATCTCTTCTCAGGAATTGGTATTTCTCTCATCTTTCTGGGCCAAGGATTTAAAGCCGGTAAATACCTTTTTGAATTCTGAAAACATTTTATGGTAAGATCTGAATCAATATTTGTTGAATTGAGCTGAATGGAACAGAAGGAATCTTTTGTGGTTGTTAGTGGATAGCTAGTTGAAATGATATGAAAAACACAAGGTTTTACTTGTCACATTTCTAGTTTACCTGTAGATTTTAAGAACATTAATTATGCAAGTAACAAAAAAACCTGACATAAACATAATGGTAAGAGAGACAGTGATGCAGAGGAAATAATCACATTGTTGGAGGAAAAAACCTATTGAAAATAATACAAACTCAACCAATGTAAGCTAGAAGTCACTTTGGCATTTTTGCTTCCCACCCACCTGTGAAGTGAATTTGAGAACCTCATAAGGGCTGACAGGGAACATTCAGCAGAACATTCAGCACAACAGCCTCCAGGGAGGAATGTCTTTGATAGTTAATAGTCACTAGATTTGCTGCTTTGATATAAGTCAGAAGAATCAGAGTTTAAAAACATTTAATATAAACATTGTGTTAGCAAAACCAAAGTTATATGAGAATTAAAGGGATCTATGAACATTGGTTTTATTTTATTATTTTGAATCAGTTAGTCTTAATTTACATGAAATGATCAAATAAACTTATTGAGCAGGGCTCTCTGCTAGGCACTTTAGAAAAATTTCATGTTTAGGCCTTGAGGCAGTCGTGTAGGAGGTATGTGAAACAAATAACTCACTTTGGTCTTTGTCTATGGTTTCTGGGAAATGTTTTTGTTGTTAGGTGCCATCGAGTTGTTTACCCTACACATAGCAGAACGAAACAGTGCCTAGTCCTTTGCCATCCTCACAATTTTTGTTATGTGCGACCCCGTTGTTGGAGCTACTTTGACATCCATATTCTTGGCTGGCTTCCTTATTTTGACTGCCTCTGCACTTTGTCAAGCAAGATGTCCTTCTCTAGGGACTGGTCTCTCCTGACAACATGCCCAAAGTACAAGAGATGAAGTCTTGCCATTCTCATTTCTAAGGAACATTCTGGGTGTACTTCATCCAAGACAGGTTTGTTTGTTCTCTGGCAGTCCATGGTACATTCAATATTCTTCTCCAGTACCATAACTCAAATGTGATGATTCTTCTACCGTCTTCTGTATTTATTGCCCAGCTTTCACACACATATGTTGTTAAGTGCCATCTAGTTGGTTCTGACTCATTGCTACCCTGTATAGGGTTTCCAAAGAGCAGCTGGTGAGCTTGAACCACCAACCCTGTGGTTCAAACTGACCTTGTGATCTTGTGCTGATGCTAAATCACCACACAGGGCTCCAGGCTTACCTTAGTCTTCAAAGTGACGTCACTGTTCTTTAACACTTACGAAGGCCTTTTCTAGAAGATTTGCCTAATGCAGTACTTTGTTTGATTTCTTGACTGCTGCTTCCATGAGAATTGATTGTGGATCCAAGCGAAATGAAGTCTTTGACAACTTCAGTCTTTTCTCTCTTTGTTGTGCAGTCAAGTTGGTTTTGACCCGTAGCGACCTTGTATACGGTTTCCAAGGAGCCGCTGGTGAACTTGAACTGTAAACCTTGTAATTCAAATGACTTTGCAGTCTGGCTCATTAACCCACAGCACCACATTCATTGGTCCAGTTGTGAGGATTTTTGTTTTCCTTACATTAAGGTGCAGCCCATACTGAAGGTTGTAGCCTTTGCTCTTTACCCATAAGTATTTTAAGTTCTCTTCACTTTCACCAACCAAGGTTGTATCATCTGTGTATCACAAGTTGTTAATGAATCTTCCTCCAATATTACATTCTTTTTCATAACATCCAGCTTCTTGAATTTCTGGCTTAGCATACAGACTAACTATGGTGAAAGCATACAACCGTGGCACACACCTTTTCTAGTTTTAAACTACTCAGTATCCACTTGTCCTATTTTAATTATTGCTTCTTATTCCATGTACAGGTTCTTCATGAGTACAGTTAGGTGTTCTGGAATTCTCGTTCTTTGCAATGATATCCATAGTTTGTTATGATCCACATAGTTGAATACCTTTGCATTGTCAGTAAAGCACAAGTAAACATCTTTCTGGTATTCTCTGCTTTCAGCCAAGATCCATCTGACTCATCAGCGGTGATATATCTAGCTCCATGTCCTATGCTGAGTCCGGCTTACATTTCTGGCAGCTCCCTGTACGTGTACTGCTGCAGCCGTTTTTGAATTATCTTCAGCAAAGTTCTGGAAAATAGCCCCTGGAATTTCTTAAGCAATCAAGGTATCCTTATTTTTCTAAAAGAGCTAGGCAATTCTTAAGCAAGTGTATATGAGTTGGTAGTTCCAAATTCATCACCTGCAAATAACCTCAGGAAGGGAAAGAAGATATAATGTAGTTAATCATTCATATTCATTGAGTTATGCATTAAGGTTCCAAAGACTCTGGGACCTTGGACCTTAGTCTTTGGGAGTTTCCTGGATTCCATAGGTCATCCATGCACATTTGGTTGTGACACGTACATCCCTTGGTACAGCAGAAGACTCACACCAAACTCCTCCCAAATTGTGCGTATGTGTTTCTTTGCTTGTATCCTTTCTGATTATGATAAATGGCTAACTGTAAGTATAGGTTAATGTTGTTGTTGTTGTTAGGTGCCATCAAGTTGGTACTGACCCATAATGATCTTATGAACAACAGAACGAAACACTGCCTGATCCTAGGCCAATTTTACTACTGTTGCCACACTTGAGTCCATTGATGCTGCCACTTTGCCAATCCATCTCGTTGGGGGTCTTCCTCTTTTTCTCTGACCCTCCACCTTACCAAATATGATATCCTTCTCAGTCATTATAGAGTATTTGCAGACCTATGGTTGGGGAACAGTGAGCCAACTAGGTCCTGCAGGACAGAATCCTCACTTGTGTAGACCCAGCTATGAAAGACTGATACCTTTGAAAGGCTGTCTGGGCTGTCAATGACAAGAGCCCTTCTAGCTTGTGAAATAGCCACAGGTGGCTAGAGAGAGGTAGAGGTGCAGGTGGGGTGGGGAAAGCTGATTGAGGTGCAGGGAGCTAACATGGACTCCTGGACCTTAAGCTAGTTAGTACTGATGACCTGGTCCTTAGTAACCACAGATGTTTTGACCTGGTTCAGTGTGGCTGGGATGAAGTCTGAGTTAACTTTGGTTGTTTAGAGTCACAGAGAGCAAGAGGCAGAGAAGTGACTGGTGATAAGGAATGAAGATGTGAAAGGGTGAATCCTGGATCCATTTTCAGGTATGATCTAGATTCTTGCTGATTCTTAGCACATTCTGAGAAAGATTGAGGTTTTCCTTCCTTCTTTTGTAATTCAGTTGATAGTACAGAGAAAAAACTTTTAGTTCATCCTCTGTGGGCCAAAAAACACCCTTTAAAAATTAATGTTCTATCTTCAAAAATTCCCTCTAAAAGAAATTGTAACTTTGTCTGCACTATTAATATTTTTTCTATTTTAACTTTATTATTAATTAATAGACTCAAGGAACATTTACTAAATGCCTTCTATATTCTTAGTGTCATGAGCCCTAGAATCTAGGGGAGATAACCAAAATAAATATAGGCTCCATTCTAGAGCTTACATTTTTTTAAATTAAAAAAAAATGTTTTATTGTGAATTACGTGATTGTTTACATGAGAGAAGATTAACTTTACATTCATTCTATCATATATCATTTAATTGTCATGGTTACAATCCCCTCCATGCATCATCAGCCAACCAAAGGGTATACCCTGCAAGCCAGCCCCTTGGTCGTCAGCACACAGAGGCTCTCTCTCTCTGGGTCCAGAGTCCCCAGCCGCTCCATCTCTCCAAAATATCTTCTCTGCCTCCATCTCTGGCATCACTGTTTCTCTGGGTAGGGTCCCAAACTCTGCTCTTCTCCCTTGATGGTCCTAGGGACCTCCGCTCCTGGACTGCAAAGTCAATCACTCCCCTCCTTTTGCTACATAACATCTAACTTTACATTTCCAACCCTCACAGTCAATCGTGATAATAATTATTCACTATTGTACCACAAGTGTGCAATCCCCATCTCCTTTCATCAGCCCCACCCAGACAGATTGGATACTACTCAGTGGAGATTCTACCTTTCTCCATGCCTTCTGGATCTAGGCTCCCTCTTGAAAGTTTGTAAGCCAGTCACTTCTTACCTTTGTAGCCTCCCTGTTTTGGGTAGACAATTTCCAAGTTGCCCATCCTTGTCTACCCTGTGTACAGAGCGGTGTGGCAATAATCTTTGCTGTAAAGATTTGTACCCTCTTTTGAGCTACTGAATCCATAGGTGTAGCTCAAGTTTATCAAATTGTATCAGATTACTCTTTTTTTCCTCTTCTTTCTTCTTCTAGTTGAGTTCTGATCATCCAGCCATTGAAGCCAGGTCAAGTGGGTATTATCTGCAAGTGTGGGTGTTCTTGTGCATATACCCCCTCTTCTTATCAGCTGGATGTTTCACTCTCCACTCTAGTCCTCTGAGGCTATGTCACTGACTCTGGGCCCAGGAGTCCCCAGGTCTTGCCATACTGCTGGCCAACCAGGTCTCCACCCGGGTTCACAGGAGTCTATTGAACGTGGTAGGACTTACCTCGCAACTTCATTGCTGTTTTTCCCTCACTTCCTCTTATCGGTGACCAACATGGTCAGAGTGCATGTCAGAGTGCATGTCTATTCATGTATTCCCTCTGAGACTTAGTCTTAGAAACAGGTGCCCTGAGGGGACCCGACCACTTGCCTTGATGTCTCCTGGGTGAGCAACTTGCTTGTTCTTGTAGTAGTCAGTCGGACTGCTGTTATTGTTTTTGATTTTTCCTGCTGGCCTTTCTTTCAAGAAGTATCTTCCCTTGTAGCCACTCCAGCCAGGCTGGTCTGCTTGTCTTTTCAATTGAAAATTCCCCACCTCAGAAGATTCTGGATGGGGTTCAGGATTCCACTTATGGTCTTATGCAATGCAGAGGCTACGCAGGAAATCTCCTTCACTGGGCAAATTGTAGCCCCATTTTTAGGTGTTCCAATGAGTTATAGGCAGAAGACAGACTTACAAGCTTTCTATGGTGATGTTTCTGACTATTCCTTTCTCTCCGCCTCAAGTGTCTATTTTACAGTGGGATGCAAGGGAAACCAAGATTCAAAAGACAGCCAAGCATCTTAACATTATTTACCCCCTTTTACGCATTCAAACCATGACTCAATCCCTGTATCCCAGAGCCCTCTTGTTCCAAGGTTGCCTGCACTATTAATTTAATATTTAACCTTTTTCTTTTAAATTATGAATTGAGTAAAGGTTTAGAGACAAAATCATCAATTTCACATTCAACAAATCATTTTGTTTCATCTCAACATTTATAAGCCCCTCCATGCAGCAACAGTTATCCCGCTTCCTCCCTATGGTTCCTATTTGTATTCCACCCACCTTCCTATTCCTTCTCAACTTTGGCCTTGGAAAAACATTGCTTTTTGATTTTGAATGATTGACCATTCCATGTTGACTATACGTCACTCCTTGGAAAACCCTCTACAGGGTTGCTATGGGTTGGAACTGACTGGATGTCATTCTGCAACATACTTCACTAGTGTTTTTGTGCCCCCTTCTTAGCCTGTATACTGCTTGGTTGAAAATTGGGCCACCAGGGTGATTCCTTTCAGAAGAGTGGTCGAGGGCCATTGTCTCAGGTTTCTTCAGTCTCTTTCTGACCAGTAAATGTTTTTTGTTTTGTTTTTACAAATTGATTTTGAGTTGTGTTCCACATTTTCTCCCTATCTATCTGGGAGCCTCTAATGTGATCCCTTTCATGACATTTTGTAGTGGTAACCAGGTACCATCTAAGTCTTCTGGTCTCAGAGTCATGGAGACTGATGTTCACATTTTCCTTTAGTCCATTGGACTAATAGATTTTAAGCCTCTTCAGTTCTTATCACTCTTCTTTCTTTTATTGACCCCATTTTTGAAAGTATTGTCCCCTTTTGATAAGCTATATTATTGATAATTTTCCCCATTTCTTCAAGGAAGCAATGTATTTCAAATCAGAATTTCTCAACTTGAAAATTTGTAAATCATCATTCTCCTATGCCTTTGTTCCAAGTCATGCTTTGGACCCTATGAGAAAGTGAGAACATGACAGTGTGGGAAAAAAATACTAGAATATGAGTACTAGAATGAAGCTATGGCCCCATGCAGATATATACTGAGTCCCTGCTATGTGCCATTCACACTTCTAAAGCACTGGAGATAAAAAGTGGAACAGCTTTGGAATCCCCTGTAGTCTCCTAGGTTTAGATCTCCAGCTTCTGTATCTTTATAATGTTTCATTGAATGGGGATAGCAATACCTGCCATTCCTACTGCCACGTTTTTTTCCCAAAGAATCAAAGCAAAAATGGCTTGAGTGTATGTGATTTTTTTTTTTTTTCTTTTGATGAGAGGCATAGCCCAGCAACATTATAATTAGGAGATTATAGTATTGTGTGACAAGGTTAGACATTTGTTGTAACTATTGATCAGATACAAATGTAAGCTGATTAAAAGATATTGGAGTTGGAGATTAATAAAACTCATTCATGGATTTTTTTTATGCTTTACATTTTCAAGATTTCCTTTTCCTTACCAAAGCCAAAGTTTTTATTAACACTAATTATCACTGTGAACTCTGCAATGGAAAGATTGAGGACCTGCTTGGTTTCAGTCTTACTTTTGCCACTTGCTTTATAGATAAGCTTGGGCAGTCTACGTAAGTTCTTACTTACCTTATCTATATAATGGGAACTGTAAGAGTCTGTGCATCATAATAACTGTTTTATAGGATTGTTGTTTGAGTTAATGAGATGATGTCTATAGAGCACAGTGCATTACATTTACTAAGCAGTCAATCCATGCTAGCTCTGATGACAGGCTTATTCATGAACATTATTAAGGTTATAATTTCAGGCCTTTAAGGGCAAAATCCTAACTGGTAATTCTCATTGTATATGACCAACCTCTCTATGTGAACTATGTGAAAAGATGTATTGTACAAATCCTTGTGTTCTGTTTTGAAAAGAAACTGAACCTAAAGATTTCTGACAAGTTTGAAAAATGGTAAATTGACTTATATAATAGGGACTCTCCTGAAGAAATGTTTCAATTTTATTTACAAATGCATCTAAATTTGTTGTTGTGGATATACTTTATTTATTTGATATAAACTGTGCTCAGCTTGTACAGAGTTTTAGTGAATTGTGGATTGAATTCAAAATAGCAAGTGCTAACCTTGATATAAATATTTTCATCATTGCATCCTAAGTATGAGAATTTGCACTTTGAGCATTTCATACATATTAATCAATTAAACTTCAAAACACTCCAATGATCAAGATATTGTAAATCAGCTTTCTGGAAGAGCAATAACATTTGCCAACCAACAAAGAAATTCCCTGCCTTCTGTACTCTAAAATAGCATCCAGAAAAGAGAGTTTGAAATTGATTGGTTCTTTAAATATTACTTTCTTTTTGTTTATAATGAAATAGTTAAAAATGTTTGAACTCAATGGAAATGGAAGGCTCAGGCAGGCCCTGTGTGTATCTGTGGACATAACTGATGTAATCATTTGGACTTGATTGGGGCCAATGTAGTCAAAATCTCAGCCAGCTCAATTAAAAACAAAACCATCATGAATAGCAACAAATTGAATAGAGCAAATTGAAAATATCTTTTGGTGCTGCCAGCTGTATATTGGTCAGAATTATTGATCTGGTTGTAGTAGAAGACATAATAATGATATAGATGAGCTGATGATGCTTTTGGTTTAAGTTTAAAAGTCTTAATAACCAAGGGAAGTGATAAATTGTGATATATTCTACATATTGTGTATCTAAAGTGTCAGCATTTGAATAACGTCGCAGTTATTTATTTAGTAAACATATTGTAATGTATCTATATTGCTTTAGCCATGTGAAGATCTGTTACTGTTCAGTGAGGTACAAAAACGTAGTTCTTCCTTGAGGCGCTCAGAAACCACTCATGGTTTCCTTCGGCATGATAGCTAAAATAAAGTGAACGTCTTTTGGCTCTTTTAAAAAAGAAGTAGACTGTAATCTGTTCTGCTTTTCCAAGTTTAGGTTATACTAGGGTAAATAAAAAATATATAGTCAAAAAATCATGGAAGCATTTATTAAACAAAAATATTGAAATATGAAGCTATTGTTTCTGACATGTCCTCCATCGAGGTTTATATATGACTGAAGGTAGTGTTTCCATCTCTACTCACCACAGAAAAATTCTGTGATCCTCGATTTACATCACAGAAAAACGGTAGTTTTGGTATCCTTGAGGGATTCCAACTGTATTCCTTTTAAATTTTCTTTGAGTTTAGGGATCAAAAAGAAGCCTGAAGGGCAAGATCAGGGTTGTAAAGTGGATGCGAAGGTTTCACAATGCAATTCTCACAGGAAAGTCTTTGCTATCCTTAAAGAATGTTGTTGTTGTTGTTGTTGTTATGTGCCGTGGAGTGGGTTCCCACTCTTAGCGACAGGGTTTTCAAGGCTGTAAATCTTTACGGGAGCAGAAAGCCTCATCTTCCTCCCGCGGAGCAGCTGGTAGTTTTTGAACTGCTGACCTTGCGGTTTGCAGCCCGATTTGTAACCACTACGCTACCAGAGCTCCTTATCCTTAAAGAGTAGGCAGGTAAATTGTGCTGATGGAAAAAAATATTCCTCAGCATAACTTTCCTGGCTTTTTTCTCACCAATGAAGTGTTCACTTTTCTTAAAACTGTTTACTAGTTAGCCCCTGGACTTCTGGTGTGGCATTGTAGGATCTGGACTTTGAACCACAGGTTGGCAGGTCAAATCTACCAGCTGCTCCTTGGAAAACTTTTACAGGGTCACTCTGAGTTAGAGCTGACTTGACGTCACTTAACAACAATGAACCCACTATAGTCCTGTGTCCGTCAAGAAAACCTGTCAAGATTACCTCTTTGAAATTCCAAAAAACAGTCAGCATAACCTGCTGAACTGACCTGCCTGGCCCGAATTTAACTGGCCCACAAGATCCCTTCCGAGGCCACTGTTTTGATTGGACTTTTTTTGAAGTCACCTTAATGTGTATTACTGAGGGAACTTGTGTATTACTGAGGGAGCTTGTCTGCAGTCATCCACTGATTGCAGAGATATGTTTAAGTACGTTTTGTTTGGAAAAAATCCATGCATGTATGAATTGGAACACTGGTAACAATACTTTTTGACTTTAATAGTTCTAACATTCTGAGACTGTGACTTCCTTTTTGTAATGTACAAAAGTACATAAAAAACGTTTTTTCTTTGTTAGGTGCCATTGATTTAGTTTCAGCTCAGGGGCATGCTGTTGCTCTTACCATCCAGTTTCTCAGATTATATGCTCAGCACATAGATAAAAATGAATATGGGGAAAGGATACAACCTTGGTGCACAACTTTCCTGATTTGTCTGTGTTCAGGTTCAGCATGAACCCAATCAAGCGTTCTGGAGTTCCCATTACTTGCAATGTTGTTCTTAATTTGTTATGATCCACACAGTTGAATCCCTTTGCAAAATAAATATCTTTGTTTCATTCTCTGCCTTTAAACAAGATAACATTTGATATCAGTAATGATCTCCCTCGTTCCACATCGTTTTATAAACTGGCTTGAATTTTTGGCAGTTCCTGGTTGATGTACTATTACAGACATTTTTGAATTATTTTCAGCAAAGTTTTACTTCAGTTTGATATTAATGATATTGTATGGTAATTTCTATATTTTGTTTGGTCCCCTTTCTTTGAAATGGGTATGAATATGGATCTCTTCCAGTCAGTTGTCCTGGTAGCTGTCTTCTAAACTTCTTGTTATAGGTGAAGAGTGCTTCCATTGTTGCATTCGTTGTTTGAAACATTTCAATTGGTAGTCTATCAATTTTTGGAGCCTTGGTTTTTTTGCCAATGCCTTCAGTTCTGCTTGGACTTGTTCTTTCAGACCTATAGGTTTTTGATCTATTCTAGCTCTTGAAATGTCTGAAGGTTGACCAGTTCTTTTTGGTACAGTGTCTTTGTGTCTTCCTTTTGTCTTCTTTGGCTATTTCCTGAGTCATGCAATATTCTGCCCATAGAATCCTTCAGTATTGCAACTTGAGTTTTAATTTTGTTTTTTTTTCTTCAGTTCTTTCATCTTGAGAAATCCCATACGTTTTGTACTCTTTTGGTTTTCAAACTCCAGGACTTTGCACATTTCAGTATAATACTTTACTGTGTCTTCTCTATCCATCCTTTGACATCTCTTCAGCTCTGTTTTTTACTGTATTATTTCTTCCATTCATTTTAGCAAGTGTACTTTCAAAAAGCAAGTTTGAGAGGCTTATGATAATTCGTTTTGGTCTTTCCTTTTTTCCAGGTCTTTTGATTTTTCATTTATTACGTCCCTGTTGTCACCCCACAGCTTGTCCTGGTTTTCATTCGTTAGATGGTCTCTAAATTCAGATGGAATTGATTCATGTTCATACTTTGGCTCTTGTGAATTTGTTTTAATTTTATACAGTTTCAACTTGAACTTGTATATAAGGAATTGATGATCTCTTCTGCATTTAGCCTTGTTCTGACTGATTATTTGGAGTTCCTTTATAATCTCTTTCAACAGTTTGCATAAATGTAGAACTACAAATTTCAAATAGAAAAGTTGGATTACTAGAAGCTGTACCTTACAATACATGAAAGTATTGTTTAGCGTCACCAGAAAGAACCAGAATCCATAGGAAGTGCTAATTAATACTCAGAATTTTTTTTTTTTTTTTACAAAAAATTACTAAGTATAGGGGTTATGAATCAGGTTGCTAATCTCACGGTCAGAAGTTCAAAAGTATCAGCTGTTCCATGGGAGAATGATGAGGCTTTCTGCTCCCGTAAAGATTTACAGCCTCAGAAACCCTGTATAGGGTCGCTATGAGTCGGAACTGACTCCATGGCACATAACAACATTGTTGAAGAGAGAAATTTATCAAATTTATTAAACCCTTAATTATCCTCTCTCCCCAGATTTTAAAGAGTTTTGTATGTCTGCTTTCTAGGGGCAGTGATAGAATTTTTGCCTTCCATTCAGGAATCCCAGGTTCAATTACTTATCAACGAGTCTCATAACCAGCTATGCCCTAATTTATTAGTAGCGGGTTGTATTGATTTGATGCTGAACAGGTTTTATTGGAACTTCCAGATTAAGCTAGACTAGGAAGAATCCTGGATATCTAGTTTTGAAACCAGCTAACGAAAATCCCATGGATCACAATTGTCAGAGCCTGACAGTGTTTTGCTGTGATGTGTATGGGGCTGCCCTGAGTAGGGAAGACAACATCAGATAATAACATGTCTGCCTTTAGTAATATAGCATATGGGACCAATATATGTTCTAATATGTTAACAATTATATCTATATTCCCAAGAGAGAGAAACATCATTTTTACCTGTTTTTGCATAAAATGCCCTTCAAATCAAAATTGATAGTCATGACATATTTTGAATATTGTACAAAGATCGCTTTTGGTAGTTTGCTACATTGTGCACTGAGCATTTAGTAAACTATTCAAAATACTACGGGGTCATATGGAACCAGTTGGTTTCTGTCAAAGTTAGTTAGTCTATCTAGTCTTTTAGAAATGCAGTTCTAACTTTTAATCAGACCTTCGAAAAAACAAACAAAATAGTTTGACACCTACTAGGTACTTAGTACTTTATCAATTGCTTTTTAAAAAACTAAATTAAAATGCTGTCATGTTAAATTTGTTCTTCACGTTTTGCAGATTAGAAAATTGTGACACAGAGAATTCAAGTAACAAGATGGTAGAGTTAATAAGTGACAGATTTCTCTTGGGTCACAACACCTGACTTTGCTCTTGATCATGGTTCTAAACCAGAGATCCCTGCAGTAGAATGCACAGAATTCCTTAAGGGTAGTTTTTTTTGTGTGTGTGTGTGTGTATGTGTGTGTGTGAGATCTGGTCATGGAAAACACTTCTGTTTTCACAATCAATTAGAAACATTAAAGATGTTTGTGAGGTTCTATCAGGGTAGCAAATCAATGTAGGTTTTAGATCACACTGTCCTCCCCAACACATAATCTCTTTGTTTTCTCTGTAAGAATATTTATTTCCACTTCCTCTTAAAAAATATTAATTTGTAAAATTAAAAAAAAGTTGTATAATATTTGCCTATATTGTGTGCTTTAACCCTAAGGTTGAATATGATTTGTCTGTGTCACGTAGTTTAATACCGAATGCTCTCCAGTTTAAGATGCATAGATGTATACATTATAAGATTTCGAAATTTGGAGTATGTCTTACCATTATGAAATGAATGTTTTCATTTATTAATTATGTGACCATGACAAGTTATGAAGCCTCTCTGAACCTTTTCTTTTTTTTTAATTACTGGAAATATGTCCTGTTTGTCCTGCTCCACTTGCTCGTTCAGTAAATCAACTGAAATAGTATAAGTCAAAACCTTTTGTAAACTGCTCAGTACCCAAACCATTTAATATATGTGCTGGCAATTTTCACATCTGAGTGTTTATGTGAATTATCTAGGAAGTGTTCTAAAAATGCAGACTCCTTAGACTCACTCACGCTTAGTGATTCTAGTTCTATGGACCTGGGGGACAGAAACAGACCATTATAAAGCAGAAGATAGTATCAATATACTTGTGAAATTTTGTCATGAAAATGAATATGAAAATCTTTGAGAAACCATTTTAACCTATCACATTGGGAAAGACAAAAATGATTAATAATAGTTTGTGAAGAGAAATGGTTATTTTTATGTGGTGCTGATATGAATATGAACTTGACATCATTTTTCTAGAGAATATGTACTAAATTGCAGAAATATATCTACTCTTTGATGTAGCAATACGTTTGTAGGATTTTTTTTAAAAAGCCCTATGTATAAAAAATCATGTGCAAGAATATTCAGTACATAGTTGTTTATGAAAAAAAAATTTCAGACAACTCAGGTATCTCACAATGAAGAAATTGTTAAATGAATTTTGTTATACCCACATAATGAAGAATTATAGAAACAGTAAAATATGAGTATGAAATGCACCTTTGTTTGTAAGGCACAAATGAAACGATTAAATTTTGAGTAGGTAGATGCTTCTGTTGTGTGCTGTAGAGTTGGTTCTGACTCTTAGTGATCTGGTATAGGGTTTCTGAGAAGTGGTTAGTGGATTTGAGCTGTTGACCTTGTTAGTTAGCACTTCAGTGCTTTTTATAATTAGAGAAATACAAGAAAGCCATTTTCACTTTTAAAAGGAAAACTATTTAGGGAACTTACACTTACTGATTAATACTGTCTTTATTTTCTCTCCTACTTTGTGTCCTTGGCCCTTTCACACCATCCCCTCTACTAGACATGACAGTTTAGTTAGTTTTCTTCAAATGATGTTTACAAGAAAACTCATTTGCTTGCTAATTGTGGTAACAAAAAGCCTGGAGGTTTCTGTCCCCTCACCAATTTACTATTTGTATATATTTGTTGTTGTTCTTAAGTGCCTTTGAGTGGACTCTGACCCATAGTGACCCTGTATAGGGTTTCCAAGGAGCAGCTGGTCAGCTTGAACCACCAGCCTTGCAGTTCAAACAATTTTGCAGTCCGACGCATTAGCCCACTAGAACTCCCTCTGCATGTGTGTGTGTGTGTGTGTGTGTGTATTTCACATGGTAAATTGGAACAGCTTGAAACTCAGCCTTTTCAAGCCATTTTGTGAAAGTAAGATATGACCATAATAATGTAATGTAGTTTTACTTGGTTGTCACAGATCTTGTTTCTTTTCAGCTGTGCTTGCTTAGTTTTATAATCGTATCTAAGACTTTAGCTGATGGTGGCCAAACTAAGTCCTTATTTTCCTGATGGCTTACTGATTATCAGGGAGAGAAACCCACTGAAGCCTGCTTCCTTTTGTGTCACCTAAGCAAATACCACTGTGGGAAGAAAAGGCAAAGTGATGCTTAGGTTAACAGACTTGGTCTAGAATGTTTGCATGTGTGTACGCATGTACCTATGCTTGTAGACGCTCAAAAAGCCCGATGATTGGGAAGCCTATAATGAAAAAAGATTTTTCTTTAAAAGTACACAAATCTGGAAAAAAGCTTTGGATTTAGTAGATTAACCACATAAGAAACTCATGTAAATTCTCATCGATTATGTTTTCTTCCCTATAAAATGAAGATAATTGTTTCCATATTACCTAGGGTTTGCCATATTCAATTAAATAATTCTTGGTTCTTCCTTCATTATTCTTATTCTACACATATTTAATGAGCACATTCTGTATACAAGGCAGTATTTTAGGCACACAGATACATCGGTGAACCAAACAGAAAATTTTTTTAAAAATTCTACCTTCTTGTGGTTTTCATTCTAGTGAATGGAGATAAATAACAAAAATTAAACATAATAAATATATAAATCCTATAAACTATGAATAGTGCTGTGGATATAAAGTAAAATATGTAGATATAGAGCATTGGGAGTGTTGGATTGGTGCAGGGTCGGATAGGGGACAGATTGCAGTCTTAAATAGGGTAGTCAAGGTGAACTTTCTCAAGATGGTGACATCTGAGTAAAGATTTGAAAGTGATGAAGGAGTAACCAGGTGGACATCTGAGAGAAGAAAATGGTTTTCCTACAGAATATCTGTATGAAAACCCTAAGATGTTTGAGAAACAACACTGAGATTACTTAAGACTGGAGTGGAGTGAGTGAGAGAGGTAAGGGACTTGGAGTCCTGATATGACTCTGTAGGATAAGCACTGGGCTTGCTAACCAGAAGGTCAGTGGTTCAGACTCACCAGCCACTCCTTAGAAACCCTATACAGGGTCACTATGAGTTGGAACTGACTTGGTGATTCTTAACAACAATGAGCTTTCACTTTGAATGGGATGGGAGTCCTAGCAAGGTTTTCAGAGGAGTGACAAGACCTGATGTAAAGTTTTTTTTTTTTTAAGTTTTTATTGTGAATTGAGTGAATGTTTACAGGGCAGATCATCAGTTTTACATTCAACTAATCATATACTTTGTTTCATTACAATGATTATAATCCCTTCCATGTACCATCAGTTAACAATCATTGTTGTTAGGTGCCACCAAGTTGGTACCAACTCATAGCAACCCTGTGCACAACAGAACGAAACAATGTCAGATCCTGGACCAACGTCACAATTGTTGCCATGCTTGAGCCTTCTGATGCTGCCACTTTGCGATTCCATCTCACTGGGGTTCTTCCTCTTTTTCTCTGACCCTCCACCTTACCAAACGTGATATCAGCTCTTCCCCAGTTGCATTTTGAGTGCCTTCCATCCTGTGGGGCTCATTTTCTGGCACTATATCTGACAGTGTTTCTCTGCTATTCATGAGGTTTTCAGTGACTAATATTCAGAAGTAGTTAGTTACTCCTTCTTCCTAATCTGTCTTCATCTGGAAGCTCATCTGAAACCTGTCATGGGTGACCCTGCTGGTATTTAAAATACTGGTGGCATAGCTTCCAGAATCACAGCAACTCACAAGCCACCACAGTATGACAAATGGACAGTTAATAGTATTTCTCTCTATTCATTTTAGCTCTTTTTTTTTTTTTTTAAAGATACTCAGGCATATATAGTGGTTACGAATCGGGCTGCGAATCTTAAGGTCAGCGGTTCGAAACTACCAGCCGCTCCACGGGAGAAAAATGAGGCTTTCTACTTCCATAAAGATTTACACCCTCGGAAACCCTGTACAGGGTCACTGTGGGTCGGAACTGACTCGATGGCACTTAACAACAACAACAAGGCATATATACAATTTACACCATCACAGGGCACATTCTGCTAGTCTGCCTCTTGGCCTCCATCTCTTAGTCCCTCTCTTCCCATGAATCTTGAGTCCTCAGCTTCTTTTTCTCTTCGTGTCCCATCTCTGCCTCCATCTCTGGTGTCGATGCTTCTCTGGATCAGGTCTCGCATTCTGCTTGTGCTCTTTTCCCTTGATGGTTCTGGGGTGCTCTATTTTGGGACTGTAAGATTAACTACTCCCCAGTTTTTGTTATACAACTCCTACCTGTACAATTGTGACAGTCGCAATTAGTCATGATAACAATTACTCACTGTTGAATCATAAGAATCTTGTCTCCATGTCTTTTTACTTGACCCATCTAAATAAGATGAAAACTATTCAGTGGGGACTGTATCTCCTCCCACACACTTTTAAACTAAACTCCCTCTTGAAACCTTGTAAGCCAGTCACTTCGTGCCTTTATTGCCCCCTCATTTTAAGTAGCCAGTATCTAAGTTGCCCGTCCCTATCTACCCTGTACACAGAGGGGACAGCATTGATACTTGATGTGAAGACTCTTTCCCTCTCTGTTGGTATTTAGAGTTACTACCTCCTTGAACATAGGCCACGTTCACCAAATTGTAACAATTTACCCTCGTTTCCATTATCTAAAAATGTTTTTATTTTTATCTTCGTCTAGTTGAGTTCTGATTATCAAGCCATCAAAGCTAGGTCAAATGGGTACTATCTGCAAGTTTGGGCATTCTTGTGTGTCTCCCCTCACTTCATATCAGCTGGATGCTTCACTCTCAGCTCTTGCCCTCCTGTGGCTATGTCCTTGTCCATAGGCTCAGGTGTCCCGAGGTCTCACCACACTTTGGACCAACCAGCCCTTCCTCTTCTCTCTCTCATCTCCAGGTCAATGGGAGTCTGTGGAACATGGTTGAACTCAGCCCCTTTCCCCCTCTTCCACTCACCAGTATACTAATATGGTTACTAACAAGCTTGCATTCCTGCTCATATGTTCCCTTTGGGTTTCAGTCTTAGAGGGGGTATGTCTAGGTTTTCAAAGGATTACTTGTGATTACTGTGTGGAGACTAGGCTGCAGGGGATGCGCATATTAACAGGGAAGCTGGCTAGCAGCTTTTATAGTAATTCAGGAAAGACATGTTAGTGGCTTGGATGAATATGGAACAGTAGAGGTGGTGTGAGAAATCCATAAAGCAGAATATAAATGAAGGTGTGCTTTTTGGGGGGGTCCTAGAATTTAAGAATATATACTTATATGAATTGCATATTTAAAATTTTTATGTAACTATAAAATGTGGCATCTTAGTCTTAGACTGCTTTTACTAAAGACCTTTATTGTTTTTAATGCTGTGAAATTGGTTCCGACTCATAGTAACCCTATATAGGGTTTCTGAGGAGCGCAGGTGGATTTGAACCACCAACCTTGCAGTTCAATTCGACTCTGTGGTCTAGTGCTTATCCTACAGCACCTCATCAGGACTCCAGATACCTTTAGAATAAATCATATTTGATGTCTTTTGCACTTCCACTGACAGTACATATATTATGTGCTCCGGGGTGATTCTGTATTGTCCTTGCTTACTTCAGAAATTGAGACTTTATTCACAACACCACCTTAACCCTCTGCCTTCTCTCTACCAAGTCTTGTTCTATTGTGCTTTCCAGTTGTATTTCAAATAAATATATATCTGTCTACTTCCTCCATTAACCTCATGGTCCTAGATCATTGTCAGTGTTGCTTGTGAAAGTGTCCTTCTCCTCTTCACAGAGAATTTTGTATACATCCAAGTCTCCTCAAATCATGCCCCCAATGTAAAACCCTTCAGTGCCTTCAGTATAGATTATTCTCCACATGTTCACAGCTGTGCTTTGCCTTTCTCTTGCTTCCCATTGTGGAGGATATACTTCCTTTTGCACCTAGGAAGAAGTTCATAACCCATGACCTGGGTAATAAATAGTCTGTAAGAGGCCTGCATGATCTGGCAGCTCTTTGCTGGAGATCCACCTTACTCATTTCTTCATACCTACCTCTGATGATGGTCTTTCATCAACCTTAAACTTACTAAATGCCTTTTACTTCCTTGGACTCATACTTATCATTCCTCCTGGCCACGTTTCCACCCTGTGCTCCCTTTTCTGAACTCACCCTTGCTCATCCTGGGTATCTTTGCTTTAACAACACTTCCCCAGTCAAACCTTCCTTGTGTGTATACACACATTTTTCACTGAGCTTTTCCCATGTAGTCCATTTCTCCAGTGGTTCCACTGTGAAAGACTCTGTGTTTCAGCACATGAATTCCATTCTCTACCTGAAGAGATGATTCTTGAGTCTCTAGCTTTAGTACAAGTTAATAGATGGTAGGAGGTAGTGTGACTATACATAAATTTTTATAAAACTATTTGCATCCAGTTTCTTTTCTCTGCTAGAAAGTTTGTAGTTTTCTTTTAAATCTCTGCCTCACAAGAGGTGCGTGGCACATACAGAGCACTCACTCACTATCTGATAGGTGTTGTTGTTATGAAGTGCTGTTGGATCAGTTCTGACCCTTAGCAACTCTGTATAGAATTTCCAAGGAGCAGCTGGTGAACTTGAACTGCTAACCCTGTAGTTCAAAATGACTTTGCAGTTCAGCACATTAACCCACAGTGCCACACCAGGACCCCATCTGATAGATATGGTTGTTGTTGTTGTTGTTAAGTACCCTGGAGTTGGTTTCGACTCATAGTGAAGATTATTAGCACAGGGTTTTCGAGGCTGTAAATCTTTATGGGAGCAGAATGCCTTATCTTTCTCCCACGGAACCGGTGGTAGTTTCGACCTGCTGACCTTGAGGTTGGCAGCCCGACTCGTAACCACTACACTACCAGAGCTCCTTCTGATAGATGTAGTGCTCAGTAATTACCAAGAATATTGTCATGTGTCAACATAGAGTCATACCTAGTAGAACTGTAGCTAGAACTCACCCATTTGGAGCATTCGTTACTGTTTCAAAGTGGATATTCATGAGTTCACTACTGTGTAAGACCCTGAAATTCAAATAGAAAGAAAAAATCAATAAGGAGTTTCTTATTTAATGATACTTTCACCTTTGTTTTAGTTTCCACCTTATAAGTTGGAATTTGGAAATGTTTTTATGTATTTTTTAATTTATGTATTTCAGTATAACTTTTGTAACAAGACTTTTTGACATTAAAAAAAAATAATTTAGAGCAAAATTATATTTGAGAAAAGGAAAAAAAAATGGAAGGAAAACTTTGGTACCAATTATGTGGGTGAAGGTAGAAAGAGTGACATTTTTAATTTTGAAAGAAAAACTTAGTATAAAACATAAGTATTACAAATAATTCTAGTGATTTTAGAAATAAAAAACATTGCAATTAGTTTAGAAAAGATTAACTTTAATAATACTCTCATTCAATTATAACTTTAAACAAGAAAATTCATTTTTGTTAGCTGTAAGTACATTAAATATTTTGAAATCAGATACTTAAAATTTTCTTGTCATCTTTTAATTTCCACATTTATACATGTAGCTGTGGGTTAATGCACTAGACTGCAAAGTCGATTTGAACTGCAAGGTTGGTGGTTCAAGTTCACCAGTTGCTCCTTGGAAACCCTTTACAGGGTAGCTACTCGACGGCACTGAACAACAACAACAAACATGTCTAATGTCTTCATTTCTAATGTGCTGTGCGTTAATGTGCTGGACTGAAAAGTCGGTTTGAACCGCAAGGTCAGTGGTTCAAGTTCACCAGCTGCTTCTTGAAAACCCTATATAGGGTCACTATGTGTCAGAACCAACTCAACGACACTTAATGTGGGTTGTTGTTAACATGTTATGGTTAACATATGCTGTTGTTAACATGTGTGTTGTTGACATGTGCTGCTAAGTGCTGTTGAGTAGGTTCTGACCCTTAGTGACACTATATAGGGTTTCTGAGGAGCGGCCGGTGATCTTGAACCACTGACTTTGCTATTCAGACTGACTTTACTGTCCAATGCATTAGCCTGCAGTGTCACACCAGGACTAACCTTTTAGAATACTACTGCTCACTTAAAAAAGTTTAAATTGTATCCTCAGAGGGTTCATAAATAGCCATTTCAGAAGAAAGTGTAAATATAATGCTGAATTGCATACAGAATTTAGTAGACACAATGTAATGGCATTCCTAATACTTCAAATTCATAGAGCTTAATGACATTTATCTTTAACTTTATGAAGAAATAGTCTTTAATAGACTTTTAAAATGGCATTTCTATTTGTAAATATATGTTTTTAGCTACAACATTCTAGCAATAGATATTTGATAGAAATGTCAGATTCTTATTTGTAAGTAATGAATGAAGCCACTGAGAATTTTAGTAAGGTGCTGCAGGTTAATGCGCTATACCTTAAGGTCAGTTTGAGCCACAAGGTCGATAGTTCAAACCCACCAGCCGCTCCTTGGAAACCCTATACAGGGTTGCTATGAGTCAGAACTGACTTGATAGTACTTAATAACAACAGTAAATCTTTCAACGAGTGACTATATTGTTATCAGTTTTGTTAATAATCAAATTTAGAGTACAAGCAAGGCACTGTGTAATATCTGGTGTGACCTCAGTCCAATGAATCTGCTTTGAAAGGTTTTATGTTAGAGCACAGCGATGCCAGTGCATACCTAAAAAGACGATTCAGCCTTGAGTTTCTATCTTTTCCACAAGTTAGTAGATTATAGGTTAGGGCATGCATGTTATCTACCTGCTAGCATTAATCATCTATAGCTCTGCAAAGGGGGCAGGATTTGTGGAAGAGTGTTATTGTGAGGTCTGTCAGCATGGTAAATAAAAAACAGATTCCTCTGAGGACTTTCTTGTGAAATTGGCCATCTATACAAAAGAAGTTTGTGAAAAGGGTGCCAAACACCTTTTTTTGGAAAACGCCATAGCTGGTTGTTCTTTATACAAACAGAAACTTCTTCAGCAGTTTGACTAAGGTGTATGGAAAACTTGAGTCTTTTAGTGGAAAGAGAAAACTCAATTCACATTTATCTAATAGCTACTGTGTGTTCATCTGGGTGTCACACTCAATACTTTGAAATACTTTAATTTATGTCAGTTTGGTAATGAAATCTTCATTATACTATAATATAAATTGTTTTTGAATGAAAGAATGAATGGTTATATGTACAGACACGAATGTTGTAATGAAAGAAATCAAGGTGCTGAACAGGTGTGTGTAGAAAACAAACACCTGGAGAATGTGTGATCTGTACATGCTGTGATATAACATCCCCTGGATAGTAAGAGGACATGCAATTTGATGAGATGACGTAATTCTTATTTATGCAAAACTGAAGTCACTGCTATTAGTACGAACACAGTGAATTAAGTGTGTTGTTCCTTACCCTTTTAAACTTTTGATGAAAGTCTTACGGAAAATTTTATAGGTGAATAGGGAAATTCTAACTTTAGAAGTTTTTATAAAAAAATAAATTTAGATTAGATTAGTTTGGTAAGTTTATATTTGTGTTTGTAAAGAATTGGCCACTTGCAAATATTATTTCTGAATTTAATTCTTGGATACCTTCTATTTTTTAGGCAATGTAGATTTTCTGTAAAGGAACTCTCGTATTTAGTGGGTTATGAGTTGGCCTGTTAACCGCAAGATCAGCAGTTAGAATCTACCAGGTGTTCTGAGTGAGAAAGATGAAGCTTTCTGCTCTCATAATGGTTTATAGCCTCAGAAACCCTGAACAGTGGCACTATGAGTCGGAACAGACTCCTTGGCATGACCACAACCACTATATTTAAAAATAGAGACAATTTATAATACTTGACCTTTAGAAATTTACTACAAATATGGGACACAAAATAATCTAGAAGATTTTTAAAAAGCAAGTTTTAAGAGATCAAAGGAGGAGGAGGGTACGATCCTGTTCAATTGGAGGGATCAAAGAAGTCTTCAGGGATTCAGGGAAGAGGTGGTATTGGTATAGACTTTGAAGGGTGAGAGATATTTGTTTATGGGAAGATGAAGAAGGAAGAGTTATCATGATATCAGAAGCTGGACTATAATAGTACAATAATGTGTATATATGTATATGTGTGAGAGAGAGAGAGAAAGAGGGAGAGAGAGGGAGACAGAGAAAGTAGAGGCAAAGAGGTTAAGGAGGAAGAGAATAGAGGCTCTTTGCTCCTGTGAAGCTTTAAAGCCTCAGAAACCTTATACAGGCTTGCTGTGAGTTGGAACAGATTCCAGGGCACTTAACAACAACAAGCTTTAGTTTGAAGACTAAGTACAACTGACTCAAGCTATGAGATTTTCAGTTGCCTCATGTGCATGTGAAAGTTGGACAATGAATAAAGAAGACCGTAGAAGAATTGATGCATTTGAATTACAGTGTTCGAGAAGAATATTGAAAGTACCCTGGACTGCCAGAAGAATAGACATCTGCTTTGGAAGTAGTACAGACTGAATGCTCCTTCGAAGCAGGGATGGTGAGACTTCATCTCTCATTCTTTGACCATATTATTACAAGGGATGAGTCCCTGGAGAAGAACTTCATACTTGATAAAGTTGAAAGTCAGCGAAAAAGAGGATGATCCCTAATGAGATGGATTGGTGTGGTGGCAGCAGCAGTGGGTACAAGTATAACAGTAATTGTTGAGGTTGGCGCAGGACCTGGCAGTATTTTGTTCTTTTGGGTATAAGATCGCTATGAGTTGGAACCCACTTAATGCTACCTAACAAGCTTGAGTCTTGATTAACTTCGGGGCAGTGGTTTTTTTTTTTTTTTTAATGAACTATTTCACCTCGGTTTTTTGTTTGTGCTGCGACCTTGGGTAGACACTGTCACCATTCGTGATGACTCTGCTTAATGTGAAAAAATAAAAAAGACTCCATTTCTGATTATTGTGCTAACTAGACTTTTGTTGCCATCTCTTGACTTTCTGAGTAGCCTTTGCTTCTGTCTAACCAATTATAATTGTTGTTGTTATGTGCCGTTGAGTCAGTTCTGACCCATAGCGACCCTGCATAGGGTTTCCTAGGCTGTAAATCTTTACGGGAGCAGAAAGCCTCATTTTTCTCTCGTGGAACAGCTGGTAGTTTCAAACTGCTGACTGTGAGATTAACAGCCCGATTCATAACCACTACGCTACCAGAGTGCCTTACCAGTTATAATTAAGCTCCTTTTGTCCACTTATTTACATTTGCAGCTTGTTAGATGGTTGCCCTTTCATTGTCCCACTATCCTCCATTTTCCATGTATGTGCCCTGTGATGGGAGTGTACATTGTTGCTTTTCTTCTCTGATAAATCGCCAGCATCTAGAACAGTGCCTGGTATATCAACAGGCATTTGTTAAAATTTTGGAAAATGTTTTGGTTAGAAATCTTTTCTTGATATTTACTTTATGTGGAGTCCTGGTATGTCACTGTAGGTTAAGCACTGAACTGCATAGCTAGTTTGAACTGCAAGGTGGGTGCTTCAAACTCACCAGCTTACCCTTGGAAACCCTTTACAGGGTCACTATGAGTCAGAACCAACTCAATGGCACTTAACACAACGTAACATGCTTTGTGTGAAATGCTGATAAAACTTATCACAAGAAACTGTGAACTTGGTGACAGACACACTATTCAACGTCATATGAAGTATTAAGTTTGACAACAATGAATCAACATTTAATTTAAAAAACTACACATTTTTGTTTATCCCTCAGAGTATGCAATATCAAATGGCCATCTGGTATCTGTATAACTGGTTCTGATGTTTGCACTTTCACCCATTCATATGCTGTTTGGCCTACATAGAATTTCTTCTGTGGGAATAAGAGGTGTTGTATTGGGAGATATCCTTGTCTTGGAAAGACTTGAAATATTTATCTTTAACCATTTTATTGAGAGGGGGAAAAAAGAGACAAGTTGAAGGTCTTGTATCAATCCTAAGTTGTTGTTGTTAAGTGCCATCCAGTCGGTTCCAACTCATAGAGACCCGATATAGGGTCTCTGAGGATCAGCTGGTGGGTTTGAACTGCTGACCTTGAAGCTAGCAGTCCAGTGCTTATTCTACAGTGCCACACCAGGACACATTCAGTCCTATGTTGTTTATTGTTAAGTGCTGTTGAGTCTGTTCCAACACATAGCAACCTTGGATAGGATTCCCAAGGAGTACTTGGTGGGTTTGAACTGCCAGCTTTGCGGTTGACAGTCCAGTGCTTATCCTATAGCACCACACCAGGACTCCTTCAGTTCTATAGTAGTCCTTAAATTATATATACATTTTCTAAGGTTATTGTCTAACTCACTTTCATTCTTTACATCAAGTCAGGCATTTTCTCTGTTTATCTATCTGTTTATACATATATGTTTATTTTCAGATAGCATTTATTTTGCCAAATAGTGTGCCACATTTATTGTTCTCCAGAGCAGCTTTGTTTTATAGATGAAATAATTGAGGCTTTCAAGGACAGACAATTAGAAAGTGATGGGAAGGATTTGAATCTCGAGATAATCCTTATTTAATGAGATTCTCATTTCAAAAGATGCCATCCAGAGGTTTTTTTCATTTCTTTAATTATAACAGATTGGGAGAATTAATAAAAACCTTCAACAAACAGTGAGAAAATTATAAAATACTGGAAATATTTTAGCATGCCAGATAGTATCAGCACTTTGCTTTATCTCAGAAAATTGGAATGGTGTCTAGAGAGAACAATCTTTAATATAATATTGGCAAAAGTATTAGAAGACTATTATGGTAGTTCAATAATATAATAATGTAGGGTTCTAAGACCCTACACATCTGTCTGTTGGTTGTACTGTGCTTGCCTGCATGTTGCTGCATTGCTAGAAGGTATGCTGCTGGTGTTTCAAATACCAACAGGGTCACCCCTGGTAGACAGGTTTCAACAGAGCTTCCAGACTGAGAATGACTAGAAAGAAGGATTAGAAGATCTACTTTAGAGGGATTAGTCCCTTATGTATAATTAGCCTTATGAATAACATCTAAACATTGTCAGATATAGTTTGGGAAGATGAGCCGCTCAGGTTGGAAGGCACTCAAACACCTTGAAGCAATTGTGAGGATGGCATGGAGCCTGGCAGTGTTTCATTTTGTTGTGCATAGTGTCACTATGAGTTGGGACCTACTTGATGGCACCTAACAACAACAACAGGGTTTTAAGCAGTTCATAAATATAATTAAAATACTGTAGATCCTTTAAGAACATTATTGCAGAATTACCAAGGAAAGATTTTTAAGTGGATTCCTATAAAACTAGGACTAAATGACCATCACTGTGTGTGTAACAAAGGGTTTGCTCTGGTCAGCTGTACTCACCACGCTAGTGTCATCTTATTCATAGTTGTCCTGTAGTGGATGCTTTTCTGGGGCACTCTTTAAATAACTTTAGAAACATGATTGAATAGGTGCAAATACGAGTAAATACTAGGGATTTGGGAACTAAAAACAAAATCCATTGCAGTAGTCAAGCTGATTCTGAGTCGTCGCTACCCAACAGGATAGAGTAGACCTGCCATGTAGAGTTTCTAAGTTGACTGCGACATCTTTTTTCCTGCAGAGTGAGTGGCTTATGGGTTCAAACCTTCGATCTTTGGGTTACCAGCTGAGCACTTAACCACTTAACCGCTGTGTCACCAGAGCTCCCATTTTGGATGCAAGTTGCTATAAATAACAAGAGTTGTAAGAATAACAAATGTAGTACCGAGGACTTGAACTTCTGATTTGTGTGGTGTATACTGTTCTTTTCATTGCTTCTATTTCAGGGCTACGGTGTGCTGTTTTCCTTTTCTCACAGTATTAATCTTGTTGGCCAATATGGCTGTCACACTTTCTCAAGGTACCTCGTGTGACCTTTCTGTCTGTTAACCTTGACTCATTCCATTCATGTCTGAATTTTTTCTACTTTTGAACACATTTGCTTATGAAAATACCATCTATGTTCCAAGTTCTCCAGCATGTAGTGTCTCCTCTCATGCTACCTTTCCAGTC
This sequence comes from Chrysochloris asiatica, assembly GCF_000296735.1. Classification (NCBI taxonomy): domain Eukaryota; kingdom Metazoa; phylum Chordata; class Mammalia; order Afrosoricida; family Chrysochloridae; genus Chrysochloris; species Chrysochloris asiatica. The sequence goes on from NW_006408535.1 coordinate 19,540,937, forward strand.
TATTCCATGTAGACATTGATAGGTCTTTCCATAGACCTTCGTGGATTACGTTTGTTACACATATGACGTTTCTGACGCAGGTCTTTTACAGAATGGGGCTCATGCCATTTATGACATGTTCCATTAATTTGTGCTCTTCTTCCTGATTTTAAAACATTTGGCCTTTTATCTTTGAATCACTCATAGAACCGAGCACTGTGGTGTTTTACAAGACTATTCTTTTCCCTCACTCAATAAATAGCTTTAATGCCCATTTGGAAGAAATAGTCCTCTTGCTTCAAAAGTAATAGAGACATATGAACATTATATACACATTTTTGTGTATCGAATACAAGCCGACTCTTCATGTTTTATAGAAGGTGCTCCTGTTGCCGACTCCTCGTGTACCTGTTGCACCTCTCCTTTGATACTTTCTGCAAGAGAAAGGGAGAGCACAGGTTTGCTCCCTGAGTTTTTACCTATAGTTTTGAGTTGATAGTGAGCAGAACCATTACTAGATTTTATATTAACTTTGGCAAGAAATAGACTATTGACATCAGGCATAAGTCGTTATTTTGCGTTTTGCTTTTGGCACGTCTTGCTGGAAAAATTATGCTAATCCACGCCATCTGCAGCTACCAGATGTGCCATTGAGAGGTGCACAAACTCCTTTCCAGAAAACTGCATGATGCTGAATGTCAATCATTTGTGTTGAAATGACAGCACCTACCACCGGAGGAGGAAGAACAACTACAATTCATGGTTTTTCTATACTATCACATACTAATCTGGATGACTAATACTGTGGTAAATTAAATGCAGCTGGCAAAAGGAAACTAACAAAAGCAATTGTTCAGTCCATCTTTTGCTCTGTTGCAGAATAGCTGTAGAATTTGTTGAAGATGATCTCATTGAGCATGTATCTTTAGTGGGTGTGGTTACATCCCTGTTAACTACCTTACATTTCTTGGCTTGTACCATCTATCATACTAAGAGAATTGGCTGGAAGGGAATCAGCAGATGGTGGTAAGCACAGAGTAAGTTTTATCACTGCATGGTTGAGTATGCTTCCAGGAACTCTCTCCCACATGTGATTTTTGAAAATAAACGTGTTCATTTCAATACATTGACAGGTTCTTCATGCAGATTCTTATGTCATAAATGGCATTGTCACAGACTGAGTTGAACTACACTGTTGTTTCTTATGCCTAGGGGAAAAGAGGGAGAGAGAGCAGAAAGTGGTTCAAACTGACTTTCATCTGAAAACTTTTCATGTTCTATCAGGGTCTAGATGAATCTGCATTTACAGATAATATGAATCCTTTAGGATCCAGTCTCATATCTTTTCAATTTTGGCAGCCATTCCTAAGCATTAGAAGAATGCCTGGGCACAGAATCAATTAGAACTGTTGAGCATACCAGGTACACCCTAAAATTCCATTGATTTCTGTAGAATATTAATGAATAACAGTGTTGGCCAGCAGCAAGGACTTATAGTTAGCTTTTTCTTTCACAAGAATGTGTCAGAGAGGAAAGCAAATCTCTACCTCTCCTTATTTAATTCCTTGTCGTAAAGTTCCTGCCAGCCACACTATGCTGTTGCCTGAAAGGACTTTGTATGGATATCAGGAAGTATTTTCTCATAGCTCAGGTATTCTATAAACACGTTCCAACTATTGTATCAGTAAAAAGTATTTTGATTTAAATTCCTTTCCTCAGAGAATAGGAATTCCTCCCTTCCCTATTAAATGCTGTGCTTATTCAAATATGGGACAGCTTTTAGTCATAATTATTTCTGCAGAGTCCCTTGGATGAACATCTAAAATTGTTCTTTGGAGCTGAAATTATTGTATGTTGTAGTTCCTAAGTACTGAACAAATGGGTATTTACAAAGAAGTATGTCTGAAAAAAGTCGGCTTGTTTAAAAAATTACGCATGGTCTGGTTGAGTTGTTGTTGAGTGCTGTTGAGTCCGAGGAGCAGTTGGGGAGCTTGAACCTCCGACCTTGCTGTTTAAACTGACCTTTAGTTCAGCGCATTAACCCACAGCTCCTCACCAGGACTCCTCTGGATGAGCGGTGGTGTGCTTTGGAGTCGGTTCCGACTCCTGGTGACTCTGTATAGGGTTTCAGAGGCTGTAAATCTTTCTCCTGCATGGTAGTTTTGAACTTCTGACTTGTGATTAGCAGCCCAACTCGTAACCACTACGCTACTTGAGCTAAATGACGAAAGTACTATGCGGTTCCCTTTTTAAATAAATGACCATTGGGAGTTCATCTAATAGAAATAAATCCAGTTTTTCAGGATTTAGGAATATAATCTATAAAGCAAAATTTATTTAAATATTTTTTTTACTGATCTGCGTGCCTTGTTCTTAATGACTTCTGGTGTACACTGTAGCTTTGGACTGCTAGCCACAAAATTGGTGGGTGGTTCAAACCTACCAGCTTTTCCTCGGAAACCCTATATACAGGGTTGCTGTATCTTCTCTCTGCCTATAAATGTGTCCCTCTAGCTCTGGTAGCGTAGTGGTTACAAATCGAGCTGTGAACCGCAAGGTCAGCAGTTTGAAACTACCAGCTGTTCTGCGGGAGAAAGGTGAGGCTTTCTGCTCCCGTAAAGATTTACAGCCTCGGAAACCGTGCACAGGGTCACTATGAGTCGGAATTGACTCCAGGCACATAACCACCACAACCACCTACAAAAAAACTAGACTCAACCTGAGTGAACTTTTACTCTTCCGTAAGATTTCTTCTTGTTAACTACTGTTGACTCAAGGTGATCCCATGCACAACAGAACAAAATACAGTCCTGTCATGTCATTTCTGTCATCTGTTGCTGATCAGACTGTTGAGTTTTGTTAGATTTTAATTGAGTGATTTTTATTTATTTTTTTTTTATTTTAAAGATTTTATTGTGAATTAAGTGATAGTTTACATGGGAGAACATTGGTTTTACACTCATCGTTTCGTTGCAATGATTACAATGTCCTCTGTGCATCATCATTCAACAGTATTTTCTTCTATTCTCTCTGTTTTTTTAGGGGAAGGGGAATATGCACAAAAACACTCAGGAATATATAATCATTTAAACAACCAAAGGGCACATTCTGCAAGCCTGCCTCCTGACTGCCAGCACACAGCCCTTGTCTTTCCATGAGTCTAGAGTCCTCAGCAGCATTCTCTCCATGTCATCTCTGCCTCATTGAGTGATTTTTTAAAAAAGTAGATTGCCAGGCCTTTCTTCCTAGTCTCTCATAGTTTTGATGTTCTGTTGAAATCTATTCAGTATCATAGCAACATTTAACCTCCACTGATGGATGGGTGGCGACCACATTTAAGGTGCATTGCCTCAGAATTGAACCTGGGCCTTCTACATGGAAGGCAAGAATTCTACCACTGAGTCATCCTTCTTTTCAGGGTCTATTTCTTGACTCCTCAGGGAAGAACTCTTCACTTATCCGTGCTGACTCCTCAGCCTCTTCCCTTCCACTTTTAGAAACTTACTTAAATGCTTCATGAATTGCTAATAATCTGTTGTTACTTGACTGAAGTCCTTGACACATATATTTGAATCTGTGTTTTCGACATGATAGGTATTAAATGTTTGTTGAGTGACTGGATAAAGGACTAATTTTTATATTATTCTTTTTATTTGAAAAAATATGGAAAATAATTTTTGCTGTTTATCCAAGGATCACGAGAGTATAAAATTGTGTACTATAAATTGCAAGTAAGATAATTTGTGAACTTTCTCACTTTGAAAAATGTAATAATGTGATTGTATGATAGTACCACATAAAGTGAAAACATTGGTATTGCTAAGATAGAACTTTAAGTGTTGATACATTAATATGTATTTGTATGATTTTATGAAATGTCATTAGCTTTCCTTTTTTGGGTTTTAGTTTAGTTTTAAATTTGAGATATTATGTATCAGAAATACTTGGTATTAAAAAAAGAACCTGATAAAAAATTTTAACTAGCAAAACCTTATTCATTATACATGTAGAATATTGCACACAGATTGAATAAATAATGTTTGTAATCCTGTGGTAGTGGTTATGTGCCGTGGGGTCGGTTCTGACTCATAGCGACCCTGTACAGGGTTTCCAAAGCAGAAAGCCTCATCTTTCTCCTGTGGAACAGCTGGTAGTTTAGAACTGCTGACCTTGCAGTTCACAGCCCAATTTGTAACCACTACGCTACCAGAGCTCCTTTTTATAATCCTAGTATTGGTAAATTGCAATTAGCATTTTGTCTGTAGTCTTAGAGAACTTTTACGTATATTTATGTACAAGCTTTTAAGTAAAAAGGAGATTACACTGCACATATTGTTCTTTAATTGAGCATCATTTTTGAGTTGACCAAATTACCCAAAACATTTTAGGGTAGGAGTTGCCATTTGATAATCATCTCTGCAGATGATGCTCACAATGAAACTAGAAGGTCACCCATATGGAGAGGTTAAAAATAAAATCTGCTGGCCTTCAAAATCCTCTTATCAGCCACCTAACGGGGTCAGATGCTGACAATGATGTATCTGAGAGGAGCGCGTAAAGACAGATTGCAGAAGTTTCATAATTGTGATTTGTGTTCTCATTTTTATTCCTTTTTGCTTGGCTTTGTGTTCGATCTGGGGTCTCTGGACTGTAGACTTAGGTAGAGAATCTCAGGTACACCCTCAAACGGCTAGTGGTCACGTACATGTTAATGCATCAAATGAACTATATTATGTTATGTCAATCAAATATAAACCAGAAATAAGAAACAAGTCTTTTACCAAAGTAGTTTCTTCTAAGTGTAGCTAAAAAGAGCTACTTTGTCATTAAAGTGAATGAATATTCATTTTTAGAACAGACATGATGTTTAGATTGTGTTAAACATATGTCTGTTAGTTAAAGTGTGAGCCACAAAGATGAAATTTCATCTAAAAATAAGATATATAGGGAAAAGCAATACATATTACACATGGTAAAATACTTCTCTTTTCAATACACATTTTTTTTTATTATGCCATTATTTTTATTTTGCATTTAAATGAAATGAGAGAAAATATAATTTTTAGAGTAATTTTCATGGGAAATTATTCATTTTTAGCCATAATTGTTCTACATAATAATTACATGGGACTGATCTTTAGACCTTTAACAAGGTTTTGCTACTACCTATGATTATTAAGCAACTGGAATTATTTAAGAAAATAGTACAAGGGAACTTCAAAATGTCATGGACTGAGTAGTCTGGACTCATGGAAAGAGAAAGGCTATGTGTTGGCAGCCAGGAGGCAGGCTTGCAGAATGTGCCCCTTGGTTGTTTAAATGATTATATATTTCTGAATGTTGTTGTGTACATCAAAAATAACAACAGCAACAAAACAGAGGGAATAGGAGCAAATGCTGTAAGAAAGGATGCATGGAAGGGATTGTAATCATTGCAATGAAACAAAATACGATAGGCTGAGTGCAAAACTGATGTTCTCCCATGTAAACTATCCACTCAATGCACAATAAAAGCTTAAAAGGTTAAAAAAAAAAGTTCATGGAAAAAATAGGATGAAAAGATAATGGATTTTTTTTCCCACAAACTTTTAAAGCCACCACTAGTTGAGATTCAGTGGCAAATCATTTGTATTTTTAAAATTTATTTTTGATAGAAAATACCAGATATAGTAAAAGATTATATAGAGAATAACCAAAAGTTAATTAAAAAGAATGAAATTAGCATACCCATATGTATTCAACATAGTTTGCTTTCATGTGTTTTAAAAAATCTATAAAATATTTGTTGATCTACTTATTGAATGATAACTATTGTCAAGGAGTGAGTTGCGTTCTGAGATGTAAGAAAGTACAAGTTAAGTCTTATTCTCAAGGAGCCTAAATTTTAGTGGGGGAGGAAGAAAAAATTAGACAAAAATATAAGAAAGTACCATAGAGGCTACAAAAAGGATAAATAAAGAGTGTCATGGAGAAAAGTAAGAAGTTTTTGCTGCTCAAGAGTGTCTTTCTTTGTGGTTCAAGAATGCATCCATGGGAGATATAATAGCTAAGATGAAGTGGAAGTTAAATGTTGTTATTAAGCTGTTGATTCAGAGTGACCCTTTATAGGGTTTCCGAGGAGTGGCTGGTGAGTTTGAACTGCTGACCCTGAGGTCAAGTGCTTATCTTCTACAGTGCAACACCAGGAAATAGGGGAGGTGTTTTGAGAAGAAAATGGCGGCAACCCTTGTGATAAGGAACCTGGAGTTTAGGGCACCTGAATTTTTGTTAAGTACTGTCAACATATCTATTACCCTTTACTCCAGAGGGAGACACTATTTCCATCTTCCAAGACTTTTCACTACTCAGACATTCTGGAATAGTGAATAAAAGATAGTCTAGAACAAAGTCAGTCTGGACCTCTGTTTCATAGACATACAGAAACAAATGACCTGTGGAGAATTGCTGCTTTACCTATGCCTGTTATTTGAAAGGCAATCACAGGTAAGTTTACCAGGAGCCCAGGGGTCAGTAGATGATGGTTATATAAAAAATGAGGAAAGTATGAGGGAAACTTTTGAGGTAATTGAACTTTTCTGCATCCTTATTATGATGGTATTTTCAATAACCTCATATGCATGTGAAAGTTGGACAATGATAAAGAAGACCTTAGAAAAATTTATACATTTTGAGTTATGGTGTCAGAGGAGAATATTAAAAGTACCATGGACTGCCAAAAGAACAAACAAATCTATGATGGAAGAAGTATAGCCGGAATGCTCCTTAGAAGCCAGGATGGCCAGACTTCATCTCTCATACTTCGGGCTTATTATCAGGAGGGACCAGTCACTGGAGAAGTACATCATACATGGTAAAGTGGAGGGTCAGCGTACAAGAGGAAGACCCCCAACAAAATGGATTAGCACAGTGGCAGAAGCAATGGGTTCAAGTGTGAATGATTGTGAAGTTGGCACAGGACTGGGCATTGTTTCATTCTGCTGCGCATAAAGTTGCTATCAGTTGGTACCAACTCAATGGTGCCTAACAACAACAACAATTGTGATGGCAGGTACACAAATTAATTAAAGTATTAAACTTCATACAACACTACACCAAAAGTGAAATTCACTGCAGATTCACTTGCAAATGCAAAAAATAAGATAAAACTACATTTATGGTATACTTTATCCTTCCTTCCTTTCTCCTTTTTTTTTTCTCTAACATTTCTTGATGCTATCACCTGAGCCTCCTCGTGTTGCCTTTTGAGAATTGGGGCTCTGGGACCTAACATACACAATGAAGTTCTGATAGTCTGAGACTGCTGTTATTCTGTGAATAACCTGGGGCTCTATAGGATAAGCACTGAACTGGTAACCACAAGGTCGTTGATTCAGACCCACCAGCCGCTTCTTGGTAACCCTATACAGGGTTAGTATTGAATATACTTATGTCAGAATGAATATACTTATCATTTTCATTGGCTATTGTTTTTTTTTCTTCATGAATATTAGCTAAATCCTGAAGTGGACATGTACGTGATTACAAAGCAGTCTGATTATTGCAGCTTTTAGTATGTATTTTGTTGTTGTTTTTAAGTGACCCTGTGTAGGGTTTCCAAGGCTTTGAAAATCTTTGCGGTAATAGCCTTATCTTTCTCTCATGGAGTGGCTGGCGTGCCCATTGTGGACCTTGTGGTTTGTAGTCGGCTGGAGTCGCTCTGCTCACTCCATTTCTTGTTATTGTTAAGTGTCATCCATTTGGTTCCAAATCATAGCCACTCTAGGTAGGATTTCCCAGGAGTAGCTGGTGGGTTTGAACCACCGGCCTTATGGTTCAAACCCATCTTTTGGTCCATTGCATTATTCTGCAGCACCACAGCAGCATACTACCAAATAACTGGAGTATTGTTGCTGTTGTTAAGTGCAGATTCATAGATTCCCTTGTGGTCCACTGTGTTATGCTTCAGCATCACACCAGGACTCCAAACTTTTAGCACCTGGTATTCCCAGGCAGTCTCCCACCCAAGTACAAACTAGGCCTGACCCTGCTTAGCTTTGTAGATCAGATGAGATTGGGCACATTCAGGCCTTATACTACCAAGCAATTGGAGTGTATATTAAACATATAGTATTTGTGTTTGATAAAAATGTTAGAGCTGCATGACATAAATCTTAATACTAAATAGCTAAAATACTTTGATTTGTAAGTGAAGAAAACGTTCTCATTTTGTGTTGGCTACTAACTTGTACATACACACCATTGATGAAAATAAATTTGATCACACATTCTATATGATTTAAAAATTTTACATAGCTACTGTAATAATAGAAGTTATATATTATAAAAAGATATTACATATATTTCATAAAGATTAGCCTTAGTATCATCATACGTTATAATATTTTCTCCATTTTTACTTTGGTTTTCCTTATACATTGATGGAGTAAGTACACTCCTACATTTGCAACTGATAAACAGATGGCTAAATATTTTCAGGAACTTTTAAAACAAATTTCCATTGCATATGAAGGTCATTTACTCAAATCAATTCAGTGAATATATATATTTTGGTTATATAATGGAAATGTATTTTGTGCATGTGGTGCTCTTGCTTTACTGTTTGAAATATGTAATATAACAATGAATACTTTTTTTTTCAATTGTTGTTGTTGTTGTTAAGTGCCGTTGAGTCGGTTCCGACCCATAGCGACCCTGTACAGGGTTTCCGAGGGTGTAAATCCCTACGGGAGTAGAAAACCTCATCTTTCTCCCGCGGAGTGGCTGGTAGTTTCGAACCGCTGACCTTAAGGTTCGCAGCCCGATTCGTAACCACTACGCTACCAGAGCTCCTTGTCATATAAAATATAATCTTGACTTACACTAGATAAATTTCTAAAAGTTTGTCTTTGAGAAAGTGCGTGAAATTTAAAAAGGCAAGTAGAGTAAGCAACATCAAATTTACTTGTAAATCAATGTTCACTGAACATTTATGGCTTCTATTTAAATTGTCTTTGGGAACATGAATGAGGTGTGACAACTTGTAACGTGAAGTTGTTTTGGCATTTTGAAGAAAAATACAAATACATAAAATGTAATAAAGTATCAAGGGAAACTGGCAAAATGACTGTGTTATCTCAGGAAAACAACTTCTAAATTTATCTGTATATTTTAATAGCCTGAATTTTCCCTTGGATGCATTTATTTTTAACTGCTACTGTACATTGATTTGCTAAATAGAAATGTTCTAAAGGAGAAGAAAGCAAAGATGGATATTTGGTGTGGAAGTTTTAAATGTCATTTTTTCCAGAACAGTTACGTATTTTCCTGTTTTTGTAGTTATATATTAATTAGATTCTTCTGAATTGTGTTATTATTTTTGGTTTTCACTTATATGGACAAAATAAATTTTCTCCTCTGAAATAACACCAATTTCAATTTCAAGGTTAAAACATGTAAATTTTCTTTTCAGTGCCTATCGAATAGATTTAGCCCCAATCTTGAGACAATAGGTGAGGGCCTCAGGGAAACTGTTTATTAATTTACATAGCTACTGCTGGGTTATGTCTAGAATATGCAAAAGATGGCAAACCCGATTCCAGGGAAGTCTTCAACACACATTTTTAAAGCATGTTTCATGACTTTCAAATACTCTTTTCATTATTATCAAATTTAGTAGATGATAACTTTGGGTCAACTTGTTTACCATCTCATACAGTGTTCACCGCATTTCCAAGCATATCATTGCTTCTTTGGGCAATTAGGTTAATATATGTAACATGAGAGGATCCACTGTTAGAAACAAGCATTTTGCAAACAGTTACTATGAAACAGGCTAAGAGCACTTACCAACATGCTCAGACTATAAGTTTAGAACTAGTCTTACAAATCATGGTGATGTTAGTGATGGCGTTGATAAGAACAGCTTGCTTTTCTTGCTTATTGACTAGGACCTATTTGCTAAAAGCATTACATATATTATATCTTGTAGTTTTCAGGGTATCCCTGAGTTGTTGTTGTTAGGTATCGTCGAGTTGCTTGTGGCCCATGCAACCCTGTATAAGGTTTCTGAGGAGTAGCTGGTGAACTTGAACCATCAACTTTGCGATTCAAATTGACTTTGCAGTCCAGCGCATTAACCCACAGCACCACTCCAGGACTCCATCCCTGAGTTAGTTGCTCTGGAATTCCCATATTAGAGTCCTGGTGTGGCACTGTTGCATAAGAACTGGACTGCTAACTGCAAGATTGGCTGTTCAAATCCACCAGCCGCTCCTCGGAAACGCTATACAGGGTCACTGTGAGTCAGAACCTGCTTTGTGGCACTTAACAACAACACAACCACAGTTTTATTGATGAGAAAACTGTAACATCATGAGGACAAGCCACTTGATCAAGATTGCAGAGTGAATGGATGAATCAACATCAGAACTCATGTTTGCTGTCTTCCAGAGCCTACTGCACTCTACCCCATTGCTGTGGAGTTGGTTCCTACTCATAATGGCCCTGTGGGGTAGAGTCGAACTGCCCCAGGGGTTTCCCAAGGCTGTAAATCTTTATAGAAGCAGACTGTCACATCTGTTACTCATAGAGTGTGACTGGTAGGTTTTAACTGCTGACCTTTCGGTTAGCAGCTGAGCCTGTAACTACTATACCACAATGCTTCTTTACTATACTGTACTGCCTCTAATTTTTGCAATAATTTTTTTTTTTTTTTTGGCAGATGGTGATCACAGAAGTTGCTTAAAGTCACAACTTTTAAGTACACTTTTTTCCTAATGTCAAATTGTATAGTTTATATCCTAAAAAAATTACGTTATCACTTTTGTAGTTTTGAAGAGGAAGGTGTGAAACTTTGAAATGTTATCTATTCTCATTTAATTTCTTACTTTCCATGGAAAACACACCATATCCTAGATCTAAATGTCATTACCAATTGTTTCTCACACTTACAAAAGAGAAAGTATATGCTCAGTTTTATGCTCAGAGACGCCCACTGTAGGAGTATGACAGTCCTCAGCAAAGCTGTGGCGCTTATGTTTGGCAAAGCATCTTGGACAGATGAGTGATTCATATGGTAGAAATGTTGCTACTCAAGAAGGGGCATTGATATGAATTTTAGCACCTCTTAATGTTTGTGAAATAACCTTAGTGTAAGGACTAGAATATTGGCATAATATTATAAAACATTTTCAATAAATTATTGTATTTAATAGTTAAAGATATTAGCTGAGTAAATTATTCAAGTGAGATGATTCAATTCTGAATTCTCTACAGAAAACCTAAGGTCTGTAAATAACGTTTTGTTGGTTACGACTCGTAGCGATCCTGTATAGGGTTTCCGAGGAGCGGCTGGTGAGTATGAAGCACTGGCCTTACAGTTCAACTTGATCAGGAGGCCCAGTGCTTATTCTATGGCGCAATACCAGGATGAATTGTGTTTTAGGGAATATTAAACAATATTGGTTCTTAAATATCATTATTATACTGAGGTATTAATGAAATCTATATCTATCCATACTTAAGGAATCCACTGGTGCAATGTGCTTGTCAGATACCTGAAAGCCTGGCAGTTTGAAACCAGAAGACACTCCTGGAACAAAGGACCTGATGATCTGATCCTGTAAAGGTTTACAGGCTAGAAAACCCTCTGGCTAATTTCTGTGTCCTATAGGGTCACTCTGAGTGACTAGGCAGCTCATAACAATAATCAACAAAATATTCGTAGTTATAACAGATAGGAGATGATATTACTTTGTGACAGCAGCGCTGTTAGATGTAATTAGAAAAAGATGGCAATATCAAACATCAGTCATTACAAAATGATTGATAACATATCTTCAGAGGTTATTAAAGCAAATGAAAGGGTTTTATAAGGTATAGTTCAGTCTCAGTTTTCTTCCTCAGAATTTACATTATTGCCACAGTCTTCGAATGACAAACATTTGTGGACTATGGCAGCAATCTGTTGGGTGTTTCAATCTATTTTGAGCTGAAATTGATTAGCACTTTATGAAAAGTGTACAGAAAATTGCGATGCTTATCAAGGCAAATCAAGCCATAATTCTGCCTTTTTTTTTTGTACACCTGCAGCTATGAATATTTTTTGGTGGATACATTGAGATGTGCTCAAGAATATACATATTGGACTGCATATCATGCAATTTATTCTGATCTTACTGACAGTTTGCAAACAAAAACTCAAAACAAGCTGCAACTGTGTGCAGCTCCCGAACTGTAGGTTCTGATTTTGGCATCCATGAATGCATGAGGGAAGCAAGGGCCCCAGCTGAAGAAGTGTGTTTTTGCTCATCATACTGTGAAATATAATCTGGGCATTTGTTTCTTGAATTTCATGAAATATGGAGGAAATCTGAACCAAGAGTTTTACCTGATTGCCTTTATTTTTGCCCCACCTTAGTAATAATAAGGAGAAGTGAAATAGCCTATAACTGAAGATTGTAGTGACATCAGTTAATCGTATTCAGGGAGAATCATTAAAACTGAGCAAGTAAGGGATATGAGCTTCATATGTTGAGAGAAAGAGCCCTTTCTGTTGTAACAACTTTGGAGAAAAACAAATACCTTAGGCCAAGAGTAAAGGAGAAGACTGTAGGCTTTGGAACACACTGGAAGTCATTGTTAGTTAATTGGATTTTAATAGCAGAAAAATGATGTAGAATGAGGTAAGTTTTTGTGTTGTCACTCTGGGACTGAGTTGGAAATATGAGAGTAAAAATATAAATACAACCATTGAAAATTTATATATGCTTTGGGCATAAGCCATTTACTTAAAGCTTATTTTAATTACAGCAAGTTTTGCAAGATGTAACTTGAAAGTAGCATGTTGTGTGCAAATCCTTTGCTTTATGTCCTAGTCTGGGTAGAAAAGATGAAGAATAATCTTGGCTAAATTTTCTATCCTTTACAAGTCCATTCTGATAAAACTTTACATTTTATATAAAAGCATATTTATAATACAAAATTGTTTCAAAAATAACTTTTCACATCTTGTAGAAAAATAGGAAAAAGAAACAAAATTTGAACTACTCATAATGCTAGCTAACATTAGGAAATCAAACATTTTAAAGCACATCATTCCTGTCTTTTTTTTAGAATAGATATGATGATGTAGTAAACTGTTTTGGGATTTGCTTTTTTACAGTACACCAGGAACCTATTTGCATGTCGTTAAACATTCTCCTGAAGTCCTCATGTGACACTGGCCTCAAGGTTGGTGGTTCAGGTGTGGGGAATGTATGACCTGCGAAATCATATGCTCTGGCCCTGCCAAGGCATTCCAGTTCCATGTCATCATGTTGTTGCTGTTACCTGCCTTTGACTTTGTTCTGACGCATAGCGACCCAGTATAGGGTTTCCTATGAATGGCTGGTGAGTTTGAACTTCTAACCTTGAAGTTCAAACTGACCTTGAGGTCTAGTGCTTATCTTATGGCACCACACCAGGCCTCCAGCCATCACATTGTTCTTGTTGTTGTTAAGTGTTCAGTCAGAACTCATAGTGACCCTGTATAGGGTTTCCAAGGAGCATCTGGTGAGCTTGAACTGCTGATCTTGCAGTTCAAACTAACCTTGAAGTCTAGTGAGTTAACCCACAGTGCCACACCAGAACTCCAGTCATCACGTTATTGTTAAATGTTGTTGAGTTGGTTCTGACCCATAGCGACCCTATATAGGGTTTCTGAGGAGCAGCTGGTGAGCTTGAACCTCCGACCTTGCAGTTCAAACTGCTTTGCAGTCTAGTGCATTAACCCACAGCGCCACACCAGGACTCCAGTCATCACATTAGGGGTGAGTTAATTAAATGTTTGGCCCAACGTAGCAGGCTTAACTTTATTTTAAATAATTTTGTATGGCTCATGAATGATGCTATACATTTTGGCAGAAAAAAGGTTCCCCAGTTTTGGTATGGTGCACAGGATAATGCACTGGACTGCACAGTCAGTTTGAACTTCAAGGTCAGCTGTTCAAACCTACCAGTCACTTCTTGAAAACCCTACACAGGGTCACTATGAGAACCGACTCAATAGCACTTAACAACAACATCCCTGCTATACAGGGTCACTATGAGTCATAACCAAATTGACGTCACAACAAGAAACATTCTCCTATGATATTAATTGAAAACCCAACTCAATGCCATCAAGTCGACTCTGCCTCATCATGAGTCTGTATAGGGTGTCTGAGGCTGTCAAACATTATGGAAGAAGAAAGCTTCTTCTTTCTCCAGTTGGGTGGCTGTTGGGTTTGAACTGTTTACCTTGCAATAAGCAGTCCAATGCTTATCCTACATTGCCACCAGGGTTCCCTCCTATGATATTATATTCATGTAATTGGGACAATTTATATTGAAAAAGATACCAACATTTATTTCTAATATATATATGATTGGCTATTTAGATATTTCTAATATTTTAAAAATTACTGATGATAATTACTGTAAGTAGCAGCAACATTTTAACAATAATGGCTTATCCTAATTGATTGTTTCTAAAGTCGTAGTGCTGATAAATCATAAGCATTTTTATCACAGCCCATGATTTTAGCAAATATTTTGGACCATTGGAATGAGTCTGAGTTACTCAAATTAATCCCAGAGATCAGAATGTTGACTTCTCACGTCGTACCCCTAATGCTTGGTGAGAGATTAGCTTTTGTCAAGATTCCCTGTTTGCATCTAGAATGGGAGATCCCTAAATAAAAGTCTAAGTATGATATAGAAGGGAGAAATGGATGCTAGATTGGCATCCAACAAATGTTCATAAATTGTGCTTTCTGTTGTAAGTTGACTAACACATATTACATATAGCACTATATTATTGTTGGTATATAATGTTTGGTGTATAGTGTTTTTAAGAAGTGGCTAGTTGGTTTCAACAAGTGAAATTGTGGTTAGCAGTCCAGTGTGCATCCTACAGGATAACACCCAGATTCCATAATAATGTAAAGTGCTGTTGTCTTCATATGAATTATACCTGAACTAAAAGACAACAAAAGTCCTCACAACTTCCAACTGGTCTTAAAACAACATCATGGTAAATGGTGAAGAAATGTCAAGGTTTGATTCTCCTTAGATTGATAATCAAAGCTCATGGAAGCAGCAGTCAAGAAATCGAACAGTATTAGCATTGAGCAAATCTGCTACAAAGATGCCACTCTGAAAAGTAAGGTCCACTTGACCCAAATCATGGTCCTTTTAATTGTCTTATACACATGCAAAAGCTAGAAAATGAAAAAAGAAGACAGAAGAACGGATGCACTTGAATTATAGTTGGTGAAGACTATTGACTCTGGACTGTCAGAAGAATGAACAAATCTGTTTTGGAGGAAGTACAGTTAAAACACTTCTTAAAAGCAAGGATAGTGAGATTCCATCTTACTTATTTTAGAAATGTCATAAGAGACAGCCAGTCACTAGAAAAGGCATTATGCTTAGTGAAGTAGTGTGTCAGTGAAATGAGAAAACCCTCAGTGACTGGTACAGAGTGGCAATAATGGACTCAAACATCAATCATGAGGGTGTCCTTCTGTTATACATAAGGAGCCAGGAGTTGGAACCAACTAGCCAGCAAATGACGATTCTAAGACAATGCCAATGTAGGCTAGAGACAGAGTAAATCCGGCAGGAAGACCTGGGTTCCAATACCGCGTCACATTAGACCACTTGTGGAGTCTTCGGACATGTCCTTTGATTTCTCTGAGCTTTGATTTTCACATATAAGTATGAACAGTGAGAGGCTGGAATTTGGTGGTCTCTGAGGAACTTTGTGATTATTAGTGGTACCTTCTGCTTTTCTGAAGCTGCAGAGCATCTTGCATAGTATCTGTCCAACATGGTGTTCAACACACATTTCCTTTCCCATTGACTGACGGAAGCACTTTCATGTAGTACAAAGAACTAAGGTGTTTAGAAGTCAGCTGGGAGTTTAAATGCTGATTTCCTGCAGCCTAAGTTGTAACTTCAGTCATTTCTCAGGATTCTCAGTTATGTCTTCTGCAAAATGCATTTTCATGGGGGTCATGTTGATGAATATATTATATCCTGTGTGTAGTATCTGGCAGAAAGTAGCAACCCAACAAACGATAACTCCTGTTCCTTTTTCTTTCTTTTTTTTCCCTTTAGAATTTAGACAGGAATAGGTCTGCCTTTGTCTAGAAAAAACAAAGGAAGGCAAAACAAAATAAAATAATAAAAAAGTTACATTTGACTGCCTTTCTTCCTTGATCTATTATTGAAGAATAATGGTTATTAATCTGTAATTATTCTATAATTATTGGATTTACCTTTTATAACTTATATTCTTATATCTATTTCCTGCTTTTGTTCTTTATTATTTAATCAATTCTTAGTTATTTATACCTTCCCTTATTATAAGATAAAATATTTATTTAATATGTTATTGTTGTTACGTATCGTGAAGTCGGTTCCAACTCATAGCGACCCTGTGAAGGGTTTCTGAGGCTGTAAATCTTTACGGGAGCAGAAAGCCTCCTCTTTCTCCTGCAGAACAGCAGGTAGTTTTGAACTGCTGACCTTGTGGTTTGCAGCCCGATTAGTAACCATTACGCTACCTATAGTCATAGTTAAAACAATATATTTTCATTGTCAATTTCATGGCAGGTTCTTGGTCCTTTTTACCATCCTCACTTAAGCATTTTACTTTCCAGACTGCCCTCAGGTTCTTGAGTCTGTCAAAATCAGTTTGTCTCTCTTGTCTGTTTGTCTTGATTATAATCCTCCTATAACTGCACTGGTAGCACAGTGGTTACGAATTGGGCTGAGAACCGCAAGGTCAGCAGTTCGAAACCACCAGCTGTTCCGTGGGAGAAAGGTGAGGCTTTCTGCTCCTGTAAAGTTTTACAGCCTTGAAAACCCTGTACAGGGTTGCTATGAGTCAGAACCAACTCAATGACATACAGTAGCAGTAACAGGAACTGCATTGAGGACCCCTGATAGTGAAGTGGCTAAGTGCTCAGCTGCTAACTGAAAGGTTTGAACCCATCAGCCACTCCACAGGAGAAAGCTGTGGAAGTGTGCTTTCAGAGAGATGTTACTCTTGAACACAGTCTGGGGCCGTTTGAGTTGGAACTGCCCTATAAAGGTGTTGTGAGGAGTTGGAGTCAACTTCACAACTATGGGTTTGGCCACTATATTTAACAAGAACTCTCACTTTCTGACATCCTTCTCATTTAAAAAAAAAAAAAAATGCATTTTTAAGTCTCCTTTTCAAAAGTTTTAATACACATCCTTTCTAATCCTAACTCTTCTCTCTAGTACTCCAGTTGCGCATTTCCAAATATCTGCTGGATGTTTTCCCTTGTGTGACCCATGTTTACCTCAATCTCAAGCTCTTTAAAATCAGACTCACTCATTTTGATTCCCCATTCCCAATTTTATAGAATTGTTTCTGTTGCTGCCCATGTATTTGTCACCCTTCTTTAATGAGGAAAAAGAATTGAGCTAATGCTAATAAAATGTTCTTTGTTGTTGTTATTAGGAACCATTGAGTTGGTTCTGACTCTTGGTGACCTGAGCACAACAGACTGAAACACTTTTTGGCATCTCTAAAACAAAAATCATATTAAACCAATAATAGAAATTGATTGAAATTTATTATTGTATGATTTGCAAATCGGGATAGGATTTCAGTTGTTGCTAGGTGAGTCCAGTCTGTTTTGACTCATAGCATACAGAACAAAACACTGCCCAGTCCTGTGCTAGCCTCACCTTTGTTGCAGCTACTTGCTAGAGCATCAAAAATGTTCCAAAGATGAGAAGAAATTGCAAAATTCTTATATGACATCTTACTGACATTTTCATGGGAAATAAGATTGATAAACAATTTGTGGTCAGGAAGAATTTGCTACAGTGTTTTCTTGAGGAACAATGAAAGAATTTACTGATTTACCCTAAAACTGTCCAACCTTAGAAGTCTCTGTTTCCTGAAACTGATAGAATTCTTCAAAGCAGTACAATGGCCAAGGCAAAAGCATTTTACTAGTTGATCTAGACCATGATTTGACTCAAGGGCGGCGTTTTAGAAACCAGTTTCTTCAAGGCTCAGGTTTCTAAAAGACACCTGAGGGCAGATTGCTCGAGCAATCACCCCTAGTCCATGAACCCCACAAATGTGTATTGTGGGAGAATTAAAGCAGTTTCTAAGCACGTATGTACATACATTGTTGAATTCTCATGACCATGCTTGAAACAGATACCCCAGCCTTACGCCTGGCTAAGGTTTTACGTTACTGTGCATTGTTGTTACATGCCGTGGAATCAGTTCCAACTCACAGCAACCCTGTATAGGATTTTCGAGGAGCAGCTGGTAAGTTTGAACCACCCACCTTGTGGCTTAAACTGACCTTGCAGTCGGATGCATTATCCCCCAGCACCTTTAGTGAGATTAAATAACTTTCCTAAAATCACACCACATAAATGGTAGACTTGAACTTTGAACTTCACTTCTGTAGCTTCGAAACTGGATGTTTTCTCAACCCTTGAAACAAGTGATAATCTTTAAACTGTTTTTGTCATACTCATTTTCTTATGACATCTATCAACTCTTTTACCCTAATATTTTGTGACTTTCCCCTTCTTTTCCATGTTCAAATAAGCACTAAAAAAAGATGTTGCTTTACTTTATTTGAAGCTTTGAATACCTAAGGTTATTGAGATGTTTCCACAGGTCTAGTACCTTTCCTTTCCAACTTTTGTACAACTTAAATAGTCTTATCAAAATACTCACTTTATCTTCTTCTCATGTGTGAGAAACACTCCAAAGTGTCCAGATACTTGAGTCTGGGTTTTGGGGCATTTTACCTTCTGTCCCAGTCTACCTCTCACTCCATTATCATTTCCACTCCCTTTACATTTAAATTCTAAAGCTTGCCTTTTTACCTGTATCCTTGCCTTTGTCAACTATTTTGACATTTACTTTGTCAACTGCTTTCATCTTTGATCCTTGTTGAAGATCAAGTCAATTCCACCTCCTTAGTTAGTGTCTCTAACAAACTAAGCCTGATTGATTGCTTTTCTATGAAAACTCCTAGCATACATCTTTACTGTTTATATGATCATTGAATATTAATGCCATTTCAGTAGCATGGTCTTCTCATAAATTATATTGCAAACAATTTATGTTTTGCTAGGGTAATCTCTATTCTGTGTTCCCCAATGTTTATCTCAACGCTTGGCATAAGAGAAATGCACAATAAATTCTTGTCATGAGGAGCTAAAATTCAGTTTCTTTCCTTACAGACCTTAGCACAGTAAAGCCTCAGTAAATAGTAGCTACCAATTTGAACATTTTAAAACTTTCTTTAATTCTCTTGAGATCATACCTTCTGTAAAAAAAAAAATAATAGCTTTATAAAAATGCAGTATATATTTTCATTTGTGTAATTTTTTTTAGGAGATTACCATTCAATTTTAAATACTGGTATTTATTGAACAAGGCAGTGTTCATCATATGTAAAAGTTTTGCCTTTTAAAAATAAGAGTTTGGTCTGATCGCTTTTCAACCTTCATCTTTCTGTACTTGATATTCATTTGCACAAGGCAAATTCCAAATGTAGTAATCTAGAATGTAGGAGTATGTGTTCTCTTTTGTTTTTGTAATGGCACTGGTGGCTAGTAACTTTAGAGAATGTTCCAAAGTCCCTTTTTGCTGTTATTTCTGATAGCTCAGAGCTCATTTTACTAGAGTTATAAATTATATGATTTCTCCCTAAGTGTATCTGACTTGCACTTGTGTCCATATTGATTGGCCTCAGTAAGTAGAATGCATGTTTCCATAGGAACTGGAAATAATAAATTGATATTACTATGCCTAGAGTTTCATTATTCCATGAAGACATTTGCAAAGCAAAAGAATGTGAATTTATATGCCAAGTAATCTATCCATTTTTGCTTTTTAAAGAAATAAGTACCTTCGAAAAGCTACACTTTACTCCATGAAAATGTCTTTCTTGTCCTCATTACTTCTGAGGAAACCTTCCTATTTGATTGATGAATTTTTCCTCCTTCTTCCCCTTCTTATGTAATGCCATAAAACTAAGTGGGAAATACAGAGTGGAGCTAAGATTCTGAGCTAAATCTTTCAAAGTATACCTCCTTTTCTCTCAGGCTTTCGTATAGTTCTGATAGACTCCTTTATAGCATAAACGGCTTCTATTTATTTTTATTGTTTTTGTAATCAGTGACTAGGTTGAGCTTAATTTTATTGACACTCCTTTTTAAAACAATTCAGACTGATTTCAGAAGTGACATCTTTTTACATCAGAGAGGACGAAAACTATGCAAAGTGGCATCCTTTGAGGAATGCTCATTACCAGAGTGGCAAGGAAGAATTCAGCTCAAACAGTTCCTATAGTGATTGCGAACTGGCTCACTTCCCAGCTCTTAACAATTTCAGCGTGAGCTTTTCTTGATTGACCATCAGTCTTCAGCATCTCTGAACACATACATTACACACACACACACACACTCAGCCAGACACAAGATAAACAAACAAAAGACTCTTATTAAATCCAAGGAACAGCTTACACAAAACGATTTAATCTTTTTTGCATAAATAAGATCTCATATCTGTTAAGCTGTTTGGGAATATCTGGGAAAACATATAAAGTCTAAGTTTATTTTCAGAATGTGTAGTCAACTGTAAAAATGTTTTTTAGTGATCCATATATTAAGGGTCTGTGAAGAACATCCCTGCCATAGATTCTCATAGCCTAAAACACTAATCTCTGTCCAAAACTGTGCCACTTACAGACTCAAAAATCGTTGGCTCATTTATTGAGTAATTTCATCCTCTGTGTTTGGGATATTGTTTCCAGTGCTGTACTAGCCAGAGTGTCAGACGTCTCCTCATACATATCTCATCTCCACTATTTCTGCCTGTATCTCTTCTTCATGCTACAGCGATGGTCATTTTTGGAAAACCCAAATTAGAACATACTGCTTTCCTTCCTTAAAATCTTTAAACGAATTTCCATTTTGATTTGCCTGAATTCTCAGCTCCTTTCTGTGGCTCATATAACCTTGTGTAATATACCCTCTACCACCCTCTGTAAGGAGTCCTGGTGTGGCGCTGTGGGTTAATGCGCCAGACTGCAAAGCCGTTTGAACTGCAAGGTCGGCGGTTCAAGCTACTCCTCGGAAACCCTATAAGGAGTCGTTATGGGTTGAAATCAATTTGAAGGCACTTATCCACCACCACCACCAACCCTATGTAACCTCATTTCCTTCAGTTCTGTCAATTGCCTACTATGTTCTAGCCACATTGGCCACCTTTGGCTTCTAAAAGAAGCCAGGATCTTTTTCACCAGTGAGCCTTTTCACATTGCTATTCTTTCTCTTATTGTAACATCTTTTCTTCCCAGAGCTGTCTCCATCTGTCTTATCTTAAATGTTATACCTTAGAGAGTTCTGCCTTGGCCACACTTACTAAATAGACCTTCTCTGTAACTCACTTTTGTTTTCCATAAAGCACTTTCACAATTCTAAGTGTTTTCAGTATCATAGTTCTAAGCTCTTTTTATTGTAGTCTGTCTCCCTGGGTAGAGAATGGTGTTAGGAGAGAGCTGGTGGACTAGCATATGGAATAACCAAAATGGAATAATAATGAGGTGTTGAGATTAAAGAACAGGTGAGGCAGGAATAAAGTTTTGAAAGAGCCATAAATATGGAAGGCTGTGGCCAAATTAGCTTCCTGGAGTTCAAACGTGGAACAGTTGTTAGGACAAGTTTTGGGATGAGCCTGTGGGTTTAGGAGGCTCATGTCAAGTGGAGGTGAAGTGAGGGTTGCTAGAGTTGATCATCACCCACATCACAGGCATCATTAGACACTGGATGCATGAGCCTCAGTTCCTTTACAATACTGAAATAACAGTGCACTGCTGGTAAAAAGGGCTGGCATTCTTAGGAGAGAAAGTGCTTATGCTTATCTTTTTTTCTTTCATGCTGCCAGTTCCTAGAGTCTATAGAAAGGAATTGGTATTGAATTCAGATCATTGGGCTAGAGGTAGATTATACAATGGCCACTCTAAAACTAGTTGAATAGGAAGAGCCTGTATTAAAGGTGAGGACTGGATTAACTGGCAGAGACATAGAGATCCCATAATTCAGAAAACTTTAAAGACTTTCAAGTGCAAGGTTGTATATTTGGATGTTGGAATGAAGTTTTCCATATATAATATTCCTTCTGTAGCATTGTAAGAATGTTGCTGATAAAATTACTTTGACAGGAATATCAATATGTTACTAGTTGAATTCACATATAGTCATTATTTTATAGTGATAAACATGTGCCAGTTAATGTTATTTAATTGTTTTTTACTTCATGAAATAAATCTTTAGTTTTCAGATATATATTTTTGGCTTTGATGATAGTATATATGTGTTTAAACATGAGCATTTTATCTTACTATTTCATTTCAATTTTACCTTCTAAATTGAAAATTATTTTTGCCATTCTTTATAGCCCTACAGTTTCTTAGAAGTAGCTAAAATTGTTATTATTTTTATGTTTTTTTTTTTTTACATTATATCATTTTATCTCAGGTTCTCCAAAAAAACTATCTGCTTACATGATTTTTTTTGTGTGTGTGTCATAAGGTGCTTTACTGTTTTTTTTTTTTGTTGTTGTTGAAGAGAAATATATATATGTATATATATATGTTTCAAGATAGAATTCTTCAGGGATAGTAGTCATTATCCAAACATGAAATATAGTACAATTGTAAAGTGCTTTAAGGCGTCTTTACTTTTGAAAACAAATGACAGGAGACTGGTTGCCACATTTTCTTTGCAATGTTCTTTGCTCGATTTTCTACCATGCATTCATTTATTTCCACTTCTCTGTTTTACTCAGTGATGATAAATCACTTTGTGACCAGAGCAGATAAGAATGCTTCCAAGGCTCACTTAGCTTTCAACATGTAGTTCTAAAAGCAAAATTGTGTCCTGAAGTCTAAAATCTTTTATTTGTCTGTTTCCGAAGAGGTAGAGTAAGAGGTTTAGAGAGGAAGGAAATACATGTCTGTAATAAATTGAAGGCTTTTTAAAAACAGAAAATTATTGAAATAGTATCAAGTTAAGATTACAAGAGAGGAGGGAAGAGTGTGTCTACAACACTAATGAACAGAAGACATTGGATCTTCTTAGCATTAAATATTGGCAGAAAAGATTTTAGATACTTAAACATTATTTCCTCATGGAACTCTCCCCATTCTCATAGACTAGGTTACCATTCTTCACGGCACATGTTAGAGAGGTGGAGGTTGTATGCCATGGAGTTAGCTCCGACTCACAGTGACCCTGTACAGGGTTTGTTGTTATTATGGGCCGTGGAGTCGGTTCCAACTCATATTTACCCTGTAAAGAGTTTCCGAGGCTGTACATCTTTACGGGAGCTGAAAGCCTCCTCTTTCTTCCTCGGAACAACTGGTAGTTTCGAACTGCTGACCCTGAGGTTAGCAGCCTGACTTGTAACCACTACGCTAATTAGTAAATGTAATTATTAGTAATGGTTTGTCTCTCTCAAGTAAACTTTTTTCATTGGTTCTCAACAAATATCATGGAACCTGGCAATAGAGGGGCTCAGTGCATTAAAAATACAGTAAAATAAAAAAAGATGGAAAGACAGACCATTGTTTTTGTTGTCAGGTGCCATCTAGTTGGTTCCAATGCATAGCAACCACATGCACAGCAGAATGAAACACTGCCTGGCCCCGTACCATACTTAGAATTGTCATGCTTGAGCTCATTGCTACTGCCACTGCGCTGATCCATCTCTCTGGGTGTTTTTTCCTTTTTCGCTGACCCTCCACTTTACAAGTGTGATCACGTCTCTCCTGATAACATGTCATACTATCTTCTCTTCTAAGGAGCATTCTGACCATAATTCTTCCAACACAGATTTGTTTGTTCTTCTGCCAGTTCATGGTACTTTTATGTTCTTCTCAGACATCACAATTCAAATGCATCAATTCTTCTCTGGTTTTCCTTATTCATTGTGCAACTTTCGCATGCTTATGAGACAAATAAAAACACCATGTCTTGAGTCAGGTGCACCTTAGTCCTCAAACTAACATCTTTGCTCTTTATTTATTATTAAGGATACCTTCATTAAAAAGTTCCAGTCAAAACAGTGACTTCTGAGGGGATATATTGGGCCAGTTAAATTCAAGGTAGAGAAGTTACCTAAGAAGGTCATGGCAACTGTGTTTTGGGATTTCAATTGGTTCTATAGGATAAACAGTGGAGTGCTAACTGCAAGGTTGGCAGTTCAAACCCGGCAGCTGCTCCTTGGAAACCCTAGAG
Source organism: Chrysochloris asiatica (assembly GCF_000296735.1). NCBI lineage: Eukaryota > Metazoa > Chordata > Mammalia > Afrosoricida > Chrysochloridae > Chrysochloris > Chrysochloris asiatica. The sequence continues at coordinate 19,565,234 of NW_006408535.1, forward strand.
AGGACCAGATTCAACACGATGGCACTTCACAACAACAGCAACAACTTGACAGATTTTCTTGGAGGACACAGGACAATATGAGAATGTATAATGAAGTTTTAAGAAATTTGAAGACTGCATTGGTCAGGAAAAGTCTAGGAAAGCTGAGTTGAGGAATTTTTTTTTTCCATCACAACAGTGGACCTGCTCATTTTCCAGGGCAACAATGAAAATTTCATTGATAAAATTTAACCTGTGCACTTATATCACTGACCTTGCCCCTTCAGACATCTTTTTCTTCCCCAAACTCAAAGAGATTGAAAGGTATCATGATTTGAATCCTTCCAGGAGACTAGGATCCTGGTGTGGCACTGTAGGATAAGCATTGGACTGCTAATCTACAGTGTCATAGTTCAAACCCACCAGCTGTTCTTTGGAAACCTTTTACAGGCCTTTTTGAGTCAGAACTGATTCAGTGGTACTTAACAATAACAGAATACCAAAACTGCCATTTTGACATTATGTAAATAGAAGAGCATAGAATTCTTCAGAGAAGGGTTTGTTGTTATTATTGTTATTCTATGCCACCGAGTTTGTTCCAACTCATAGCCATAGCCATTCTTCATAGAGTTTCCCAGGAGTAGCTGGTGGGTTTGAACCACTGACTTTACAGTTATTAATCTAGTGCTTATCCTACAGCACCGTATCAGGATTCTATACAATAATTAATTAAAACAAAACAAAACTGTATTCCTTTCAGTGTATTGTATCCAGTTGAAGAATGAGAAATCCCTTTCTAGGCCTTATATGTTTATAAGGAATTTTCTACTTTGGGTGCTAGTGAAATTCTCATTGAATACTTGCTCTCCACCAACAGCAAGACCCTTTTTTTCTATATATTCCCAAGGTGTAAGTGGTACCAAGGACAGTAACCCATGGCATGACAACTGATTTCCTGAGTTTGAAAGTGGTTAATGGGACATCACTCAAAAGACATTGACCTGGACCCAGAATATAGTTAAGTACCAGTGGTATGAAGCAAGAAGTGAATAAAGAGAACTAAGTGAGAACCAAGAAATTGTTCTTAAACACAGTGTTTACCTTCAAAGAATTCATGAAGAACTTTTCTATTCCATTGAGTTTTCATGCCTTCGACAAATATTTATTGACTACCTACCATTTGCCAGCGCTGTTTTGGGTAAGGATACAGCAGAGCGAAACACATATGCACTCTCATGGCCTTCATGCTTTATTTGGAGAGAGAGACAATGAATTAACAAACAAATATATATATATACACACACACACACACACACACACACACAAGGGAGATTAAAAATGTTTATGTAAAAATGGGATTAAAAGATAGGGTACTTTGCTAACAACCTTTTGAAGCCCTCTTGTATAATGATCATATTATGATGGTGGTTATGTGCTGTGGAGTTGGTTCCGACTCATAGCGATCCTATACAGGGTTTCTAAGGCTGTACATCTTTACAGGAACAGAAAACCTCATCTTTCTTCCACAGAACAGCTGATAGTTTCGAACTGCTGACCCTCAGCAGCCCAATTCTGATGGTTACGAAACTGGCTGCAAACCTTAAGGCCAGCAGTTTGAAACTACCAGCCACTCCGCGGGAGAAATATGAGGCGTTCTGCTCCCGTAAAGATTTATAGCCTCGGAAACCCTGTACAGGGTCGCTATGGGTCGGAACTGACTCAATGGCACTTAACAACAACAACAACAATGCTATCAGAGCTCCTCATGTTATGATAACATGCTTTAAAAAAGGTCAGATAATGATACGTGAGTAGAATAATTCCATATCAAGATTGTTGTTGTTGTTATGTGCCGTGGAGTTGGTTCCGACCCATAGCGACCCTGTACAGGGTTTCCG
>NW_006408535.1:19567485-19573697 GCF_000296735.1 Chrysochloris asiatica
TAAAGATTTACAGCCTCGGAAACCCTGTGCAGGGTCGCTATGAGTCGGAACCGACTCCACAGCACTTAACAACAACAACAACAACAAGTAAGACAAACATGGTTTCTTCGTTCAGGGAGTTATGTAAGTAAATTATATGTAACTTAGAATTCATATTCCTAGATTGTTTACAAAAATTACAATCAGGTTAAGATTCCTAGCTAGTTAATAAAAATTGCATCTAGCTTTTGTTAAAATTTTGCTTTGGGACTAATGAGATGAGACTGTATTCTGTTTATTGAGAAAACAAAACAAGATGTAGGAGGGGAAATGAAGAGAGGAATTCCTGGGCATGTTATAACAATCCTTTGGCCAAATTTTTAATAAACTAGATTTCACTTCTTCTATTGGAGTCCTGGTGTGGCACTGTGGGTTAATGTGCCATACTGCAAAGCCATGTGAACTGGAAGGTCGGCGATTCGGGCTCACCAGCTGCTCCTCTGATATCCTATACAGGGTCGCTATGGGTTAGAACCAACTCAATGGCACTTCACAACAACAACATTAGATTTTTTTCAACCCCCTGATATTTTCTTATATCTCCACTTTGTCCTTTTAAGTCACATACAACCTCTGTATGATAAGCATTGGGCTTCAAACCACAGGCACTGTGGTTCAAGCACACGAGCCGCTTTGTGGGAGACAGATGAGACTTTCTGCTCCTGCAAAAATTCAGTCTTGCAAATCCCATATAGGGTCACTATGAGTTAGGACCAAGTTGTTGTTGTTAAGTGCTGTCAAATCGGTTCCGACCTATAGCTACCCTGTATAGGGTTTCCGAGGAGCAGCTGGTGAGCTTGAACCACCAACCTTGCAGTTCAAATGGCTTTGCAGTCTGCCACATTAACCCACAGCACCACACTAGGACCAAGTAGATGGCACTTAACAACAAACTTCCTCTACTCTCAGAAAGGTCTCTGAGGCATTCCAGCATTTTATCTTAGGTTCTCCCTCAATTACCATTTGAAGAGAGCATTTTCATGGAATTACTTCTCATAAGTCTATGAATGTGAACATAATACTAACCTAACAGAGGAATTTGCATTTTCTAAAGTGGATACTTGAATCACTGATGGCTGAGATTTTAAGCAGCATAACAAAGCTAAGTGAAAACATTCATAAAGTATAGAGGAACCAGACAGGGAAGGCCAACACTTCCTGTCAGCTGGGTGACCCTTTTAGGCTTCACAGTCTTGCCTTGCTTTTCACCTTTTTCTCTTGCAGTTATGAATCCACTTGATTGAAATGAATACTACCTTTCCTAATGGCTCCCATGAAAATGGGGAGAGCCAAATATTTTTATTTTCTGCCTTTTGTAAATTGGATGTTTATATAAACATGTGTCAGGGTTAGTCTGAATAGTTAGTCTTACTGAAGTATTCTGGTTGGTCAGAATGTACAGGTAGGAAGCCAGTAACAAGGACAACAACAATAATAGTATTAATGACTATGTGTTCCTCTACATTCATGATTTCATCCTGTCTTTACCACAGTCCTGCAGGGTATATAATACCATTTCAGGTAGATAAAGAAGGCAAGGAGCAGAGAGGTTACATAAGCTCTCCTAGGTTATGCAGCGGAGATAGAGTTCAAACTTGCTTTTGCATGCTCCTGTAGCGTCTTTTCTTTTCACCACTGTTATTCCAGAAGTGTAGTGGTTGATGTTGTTGTGAAGTGCCATCAGGTCAGTTCCGACTCTTAGCGACCCTGTATAGGGTTTCCAAGGAGCAGCTGGTGAGCTTGAACCACCGAATTTCTGTTCAAACAGACCTTGCAGTCTAGTGCATTAACCCACAGCACCACACTACGACTCCCATAGAAATTGTTCTGTACACTGGAGCTCTGTTAAGTCAGGATCGAGGAGTGCTTCCTGGCTTCTAAATTATCTGGAGGCTGAAGTAAATAGATTTCTTTTTTATTTTTTCCCATGGCAGCTCCCTAGACTCAATGATGTGTTCAGGGGTATGTTCTGACCTCAAATACACAATTCTCAACAGGCCTCTTGGACACCCTGTGCTCTGACTCTGTCCTGAATTTATAACCAGACTCCTTCCCTCTCTTGAGTATTTAGAAGCATGGAGCAGTAAATTTTCTTTTTGTTTTCCCCACAAATGACATGCACCTTCTAAGTTTGTTTGCCAACTGCTTTCTCTCCCCAGGAAGTATTTTCCATAAGTGTTGCTTTTTTTTTTTTTTTAAAAAAAACAACATGTTCTTGTAGTGCATTGAGCTGACAAACTCATCAGCCCTTTTCATGATCATCATTAACAGGACCTCCACCCACAGATTTTGAGAAAGTATATGTATTTTTACACCCTTTAGCTGTATGTATTTCTTTCTCCACAGGGACACTTTAACTGATTGTTTACTTTTATCCCCTATAAAAACACTTACTGAGAAAGTTGTGGCTTTACTATCTTTGTGCGCTTTAGGTATCTGCCAGGTGTTTGGTTGTGGCTGTGCTACCAGTTATTCAGGTATTTCAACAATTGGCTGCATTTCTTGGTCTTTCTCTGAGAGAGTTGGGGAATGGACCAGGGCTCCTGAGTTGCTATTTTTGGAATGTAAAATGATCTGCTTGTCTCAGGTGAAAAACACCTAGTTGCAGACTTGGCAAAAGGATTTGCCTTTGCCTATATAGCCTGGTTTTTCTTGTATTTTCCCAATGGCCAATTTAACTTCCATCATTCCCTCATTTCTTCTGTGATGTGAAGTGTTGGGTACAATGTTTGCTATATTGTGTCATCCCTTTTCTAGATGCATATGTTTTAGTGATACTTAAGGCTGAAAGGAAAGAACGAATCCTTCATGGTAGATTTACATACATTTATGATACTTCCTCTGTTATCCAAGATACAAGTGCACTTTTGCATGACACACCAATCACCAGTGAAGGCAGTGAAATATGGTGCAAAGAGCCATCATACAGAAGTCTAGATGGCTCATGTATGGTCCCATCTCTGCCAGTGATAAGAAATGCAAGCTTTGATAAGTTCCTTTATAAAATGATACCTGTAAGTTTCATATTGATTGAGATGAGATGGAACAAATGTGGATTTTGGAGTCAGCTGGATGACCCTTTCAGGTGTTGCAGCCTTGCCTTACTTTCCACCTTTTGCTCTTTCAACGATGAATCCAGGGTTGGTTGAAATGAATACTTCATTCTCTAAAGGTTCCCATGAAAATGGAGAGGGGCAGATCAGTGACCAGAGGCATTTTTTTTACTTTCTGCCTTTTGTAAGTTGGATGTTTATATAAACATGTGTCAGGGTTAGTCTGAATAGTTAGTCGTACTGAAGTACTCTGGTTGGACAGCATGTACAGGTGGGAAGCCAATAACAAGGACAACAATGACAATATTAATGACTATGTTTTCTTCTACATTCATGATTTCTTCCTGTCTTTACCATATAATCCTGCAGGGTATATAATACCATTTTGTGTAGATAAAGAAGGCAAGGAGCAGAGAGGTTACAGAAACTCTACTAGATAATGCAGCTAGGAAGTGGCAGAGTTGGGGTTCAGACTTGCTCCTGCAGCCTCTTTTTAATTTTTTTTTTTTTTTTACCACTATTATTCCAGAAATGGTGGGCGATGTTCCCATAGGAATTATTCTTAATAGACTGGAGCTCTGTTAAGTCAGGTTCAACAAGTGCCTCTATTACTATAATTTATTTTAAAACACATACAGTGTTATATTGTGTTTCAGTTAAAGCTATGTCCTAGGGTGGTCATTGCCTTACTCAGGAATACACAGCTCCAAGAGCTAGGTGTTTCACCAATAGGCCAAAATCCAGAGGAACACACAACCACCTAATTTTATCTTCAGACTAAACCAGAGGTTTCACCTGTTAGCCAGTGAAGATCAGAGTGTATTTTCATTTGTATCATTTATGGCTTGTTAATTAACGTGATGGAACTTAGAAAGAATTTCTGTTTTTGAAATTTAAAAAAATAATGCTCAAAATATTGGGATTTGATAGAAATTCAGTGAAACTTTTAGGAATGGCAAAATAAACATGGATCCTAGAGCAACTGGTGGACAGATGCTTCTATAAGAATTATGGAATCCTTGTTCTATCATATTCCTAGATGCTTACATAAAGCACCTAAATGAATCAAAAGCTGGGATCTCATTAAGCTTATAATGAACTGTCTTGGCTGTGTGGTTTTTTGTGTGTGCATGTGTGTGTGTGCATGCTTGACAGTGAATTGTTCTACATAGGTCACAATTTGTTGTGACATTTGTTTTCCTACCTGATTGTGAGATTAGAAACCTAAACTCCTCAATAACTTCTTGTTCTCTGTGGGAGCTACTAGAAGAAACTCACAGTTACACATGGCCAAATTAGCTTAGGTAAGTTTGCATAAAAATCAGAGCATCTCAGCTCGTCCATTTAACCAGTTGTGTGATAAGTTGTATAGCCTTTCTGGGTCTTTGTTTTTCTACCTGTACATTTCCTCACCTGATGATTGTGATGATTGAGATAATCAATGTAGGTTCTTGGCACAACTCTTGAAACTATGCAATTCTTTTGAAAACTGTATTTTCCTTATATTATCTAATGGCAGAATGAGAGGAGAGTTTGGTTGCAGTTAGGATTTACCTGGCACGTTTGTGTTTGGGCAAGTCTTAGAAGAAACCATTGATATCAAATGTGGCCTCCCTGCTCTATAAGAGTCACAGAAACTGTTGGGGTGGCCAATCCAAATAAGGCCAGTTAAATGATCTTTTCTGGGAAGTTTGAAATTGACAGTAGAGTTGATTTATTTGTATGAAGTGAACAGTATGTTGAAATTTGGGAGATACGGGTCCTTTGTCCATCATGAGGTTCAAGTACATTCTTTGTAGGTTGCAAAAAAGACTCTTTGTACTGTGTCCAGGTTTATGCTAGCTCATTTTTATTGATTATAACCCAACAGAATCACTGCTTTCAAGGTTGCCAGTATTGACTGACTCAGTGATGTAGACTCAGTTACATATTACTGAAATTCCAAGTAGCATTTAATGTCTTCTTCCTTCTTAGAATAATCCCTTGCTTGACATCCATTTTTTTCCTATCACAGTGATTTTTTTCTTATCATAGTTTTGACTCCTTTCTTTTTCTGAATTCACATTCTCTTCCCAACATCAAAGTATTGAAATTTTCCAAGGCTCTGTTGGTTTTCTTCTTTTTGTGTATACTTATTTCTGGGTGATTTCATCTAGTTTGTTGGCATTATATTATTATCTGCTTAGTTAAGTATTATCTATATGGAGTCCTGGAGTGGTGCTGTGGTTTAATGCGCTGGACTGCAAGGTCGGTTTGAACTGCAAGGTCTATGGTTCAGCCTCACCAGCTGCTCCTCAGAAACCCTATGGAGGGTTGCTGTGAGTCGGATCTGACTTGATGGCACTTAATAACAATAACAAATGTGATGTGATGCAGTAGGATAAGCATTGGACTACTGGCTGCAACATGAGAAAAATTTGTAAAAGAGAATATAGAGACTAAAACCATGGAAAATATGGAAGAAATTTTATAAACATGGGGAGTAAAATTAGCAAGTCTAATGTACAACTAGTAGGAACTCTTAACTGATTAGAATAGATATAAATCCTCACTTTCAGGAAGAAATGAGCCCTGGGTTGATTAACAAGCAGAATCTACACGTCACACATTATAATGAAATTGCAGTACACAAAAAAACAGAAGATCTGAAAGGTAACCAGAGAGAGAGAGTGATTATGTAAATGAGTGACAGACTTCTGAACAGCAATGGTGAAGGTTAGAAGACAATGAATTATATTCAGTGTGCTGGAAGACAATAGTTGTAATATTGAATTCTATAGTCAGATAAATTATGTGGGTGAAATAATGAAGTTTTCAGGAAAAAAGATAGCGATAACCACCAACAGATAAGTTGAACAGTGCGGTGGTGAAATTCAAGATGTAATAGTAATAAATAATTGGCATACTTGAGTAAATTTAAGGAAATGCTACTTGTAAAATAGTATAAATAATGATAATGATTAAATAGAAAATTTAAAAAAACAATATTCAGCTAAACTACTAGGGAGGTAATTACAATGAAAATATTCTGATGTTCCTATATTGGTTTTAGAGGTAGCTAAAACCAATGTCCTGGTGTGGTGCTGTGGGCTAATATGCCAGACTGAGAAGCCGTTTGAA
>NW_006408535.1:19574536-19621921 GCF_000296735.1 Chrysochloris asiatica
TCAAAAAGAACATATTCAGATCAGTCATGAGGTACAAGCCTGTCTGTGATAGGACAATATCCATGGGCCTACAGGGAAGCCTAGTTAATACCACTATTATTCAAATTTATGCACCAACCACTAAAGTCAGTGAGGATGAAATAGAAGAATTCTATCAACTTTTTCAATCTGAAATTGATCAAACATGCAATCAAGATGTATTGATCATTATGGGTGATTGGAATGCAAAGGTTGGGAACAAAAGGAAGGATCAGTAGTGGGAAAATATGGCCTTGGTGATAGAAATGATGCTGGAGTACGCATGATAGAATTCTGCGAAACCAATGATTTGTTCATTTCAAATACCTTCTTTAGACAGCTTAGAGATGACTATACACATGGACCTCACCAGATGGAATACATAGAAATCAGATTGCCTAAATCTGTGGAAAGAGAAGATGGAAAAGCTCCAAATCATCAGTGAAAACAAGGCCATGGGCAGACTGTGGAAGAGACCTTCAATTACTCTTATGCAAATTTTAACTGAAGCTGAAGAAAATGAAAACAAGTCCACGAGAGTCAAAATATCCCACCTGAATTTAGAGATCATCTGAAAAACAGATTTGATACATTAAACACTAAAGACCGAAGACCAGAAGAGTTGTGGCATGACATCAAGAATATCATACATGAAGAAAGCAAAAAGTCGTTGAGAAGACAAGAAAAAAAGAAAAGGTCAAAATAGATGTCAGAAGAGACACTGAAACTTGCTCTCCAGCTTAGAAATGCTAAAGCAAATAGAAGAAATGAGGAGGTCCAAGAGCTAAACAGAAATTTTCAAAGATCAGCTCGAGAAGATAAAGCCAAATATTACAACAAAATGTGCAAAGATCTGGAATCAGAAAACCAAAAATGAAGAACACGCTCAGCATTTCTCAAGCTGGGGGAACTGAAGAAAAAATTCAAGCCTCAACTTCCATTATTGAAAGGTTCTCTGGGCAAATTATTGAATGATACAGAAAGCATCAAGAGAAGATGTAATTAATACACAGGAGACACTCACTCATCTATACCAAGAAATTTGGAAGACAACTATCTGGCTGATGCATAGGCATATTAACATAACATTGATGCTATGATAAAAATGACTATTAGAAATGTCAGATTCAGAATTTACCTTTACTCAAAAGTACTTTAATCTTTGCCATTGGTTTCTGAGTAGTAACTGTAAAACCTGTGCTTTATCTGATTAAATATAAAATAATCAGAAAAAACTCAAAATCTGTTTCGCTTTACAAAGTAACCTATGATCTTCTCTTTTGAAAAGTAGCATAGGAATATGGGAAGTGTTTTGTTTTGGTCTACTCAGAAGCCCAATAACTTCCAAAAGCCAGAAACAATGAAATAATATTTTCTAATACAGTAAAACACTGACTGATCCTAAGTGTTTGATTAATGAATCTGGCATACCCAAAATTAATCAGGAAAGCTTTGTACTGTGTTACTTGAAATTAAATTCAGTCTTAATAAAATGTAGGCATATGCTATTTTTTAAACACATGATTTGTTTTTGTTGTTAGTTGCCGTTGAGTGGGTACTGACTCTTAGGGACCTTATGCCAGCAGAATGAAACACTGCCCGATCCTGGGCCAACCTCACTACTTTTGCCACACTTGAGTCCGTCGATGCTGCACAAGACCTTTTTAAGGTGTTGAAGAGCAAAGATGTCAGCTTGAGGATTAAGGTGTGCCTGCCCCAAGCCATGGTATTTTCAATAAACCTCATATGCATGCTAAAGCTGGACAGTGAATAAGGAAGACCGTAGAAGAATTGATGCTTTTGCATTATGACAGTGGAGGAAAATATTGAAAGTGCCATGGGCTGCCAAAAGAACCAATAGATCCGTTCTGCACTTTCAGCAAGCAAGGCTGTACCATCTGCATATCGCAGGTTGTTAATGAGTCTTCTTCCAATCCTGATGCCACATTTTTCTTCATAGAACCCAGCTTCTCATAATATTTGCTAAGCATACAGGTTGCATATGGTGAAGGAGTGCAACCTTGTCACACACCTTTCTTAATTTTAAACCATTCAATGTTCCATGTTCTGTTTGAAAAACTGCCTCTTGGTCCAGAAACAGAATCCTCATGAGCACAATGAAGTGTTCCAGAATACTCATACTTCGCAATGTTGTCTCTAGCTTGTCATGATCCACACAATCGAAAGCCTTTGTGTAATCAATAAAGCACAGGTAAACATCTTTCTGATATTCTCTGCTCTCAGCCAAGATCCATCGGACATCAGCAATGATATCCCTCATTCCACAGCCTCTTCTGAATCCGGCTTGAACTTCTGGATGTTCTCTGTCATGTATGCTTACAGCCATTTCTGTATTACCTTTAGTAAAACTTTAATCCCATGGGATATCAAAGAGATTGTCTGATGATTTCCGCAATAAATTGGGTTGTTTGTCTTTGGAATGGGCATAAATACAAATATTTTCTAATCAGTTGGTCAGATAGTTGTCTTCTAAATTTCTTGGCATAGATGAATGAGTGCCTCTTGTGCCACCTCACTTTCTTGAAACATTTCAGTTTTTATTCCAACAATTCCTGGTGCCTTGTTCTTTGCCAATTCCTTCAATGCACCTTGGACTTCCTCCTGAAGTATCATTGGCTCTTGATCACATGCTACCTCTTGAAATGGTTGAACATTAACCTTTTCCTTTGGTACAGTGACTCTGTATATTCCTTCCATCTTCTCTTGATGCTTTCTGCATCATTCAATAATTTGCCCAGACAATCTTTCAATAACAAAAGTTGAGGCTTGAATTTTTTCTTTATTTCCCCCAACTAAGGAGCTCTGGTAGCGTAGTGGTTACGAATCGGGCTGCGAACCTTAAGGTCAGCGGTTCGAAACTACCAGCCGCTCCGCGGGAGAAAGATGAGGCTTTCTACTCCCGTAAAGATTTACACCCTCGGAAACCCTATACAGGGTCGCTATGGGTCCGAACCGACTCAATGGCACTTAACAACAACAACAAGAGAAATGCTGAGCGTGTTCTTCCTTTTTGGTTTTTTGTTTCCAGACCTTTGCACATTTTTTGTAGTATTTGACTTTATGTTCTTGGGCTGGTCTTTGAAATTTTCTGTTCAGCTCTTTTCTGTACCTCCTCATTTCTTCCATTTTCTTTAGCATCTCTATGCTGGAGAGCAAGTTTCAGTGTCTCTTCTGACATTCATTTTGACTATTTCACAGTAGAAAGTTTTCCTGATTAATTCTGACCTTTTCCTTCTTTCCTGTCTTCTTTATTGATTTGGGCATAATAAATATAGTTCACAAATCCACATGAATCTTTTATAAATAAATCTTTTGCAGATATTTTCTGTACAATTTTTGAAAAGAATTACTACTACTCTGTTAGTTGGTTAACTGCCGTGGAGTTAGTTCCAAATCAGCAACCATGTAGATAGAGTTTCTGAGGCTGTAACTATTTATGGGAACAGAAGCCCTCATCTTTCTGCAACAAAACCCCTGGGAGTTTAAACTGCTTAACTTGAAATTAGCAGCCCAACTTGTAACCACAATTCTATACTACTATAATTACTGACAGTGCTTTATATATATATTTTTTTCCTGTACAAACTTTAAGTATAAAATGTATATATTGGAGTGAACTTACACCTGACAAAAGCTGTAGTATAAAGCACTGGACCAAAAATGGTTGGTTTGAACCACAAGGTCGGCAGTTCAAACCCACCAAGCACTCATATAGGGTTACTATGAGTCAGAACCAACTTGATGGCACTTAACAACAACAGCAACTAGATGAAACATGGCGTCCTGTTGTGGTGCTGTAGGGTAAGTACCAGACTCCTAACCACAGGATTAGCTGTTCAAACCCGCTAGCTGCTCCTCTGGAGTCCTCTACAGGTTCTCTGTAAGTTGGAATGGATTCTACAGCATATAACAACAAGTAGAGAAAGCATGACTTGATTGCCACAGTCTCAATGGACTCTGTCTTGATTCTTTCATGTAGAAAGTCTCTCTTGCTTTTGATATCCCATGGTATTTCATTCATGTTTTAAATTATACTTTTTAAACATTTTAAAATATATATATATTTTTGATGGTCCTGAACTAAAGGCACAAAATAATATTTCTGGTTTTGTGTGGATTTTTAAATAATTTGTTCAAAAGCAACACCCACAAGTGACAGACTTTCAAAGAACTTAGTTAATGCAAGGTGTTGAAGGAAATCTTTGAGCCAGAAGCAACAATATTGCTTTTCCAAAGTTGATCTAAAATAACAACTAATTTCTTTAAGTCTACATTTTATCCATTATGAGGGAATATGGACTATGTTGTAGGTTTTCCACCCCATTAAAAAAGCAAAAGCTGAAGCTGCCATCTTGTTTTCAATGATTCAAATGAGTAAAGGCAGGAAATAGACTATGAGATGGAAAATATTATTCCTGTCCATAAGTTCAACTGAGTTGCTGAGTGTAAGCAATGAAGGGGTTTTGAGTTTTGAGCTTCTCATCTTCTTTAACTACTCCACCAGTCCTTGGAAAGAAATTTATTTATATCTCAATGCACTGGAACATTCATAACATGAGTAAATGACATTTTAAATTAAATTTGCTCATTAGTTGGTGTTCTTACATTTGTTTGTTTGTTAATTTTAATTCATCGGGTTGTAAACTCACAATTGGTGAAGAATAAATTAGTTCTTCAAAGAAAAAAGGCAGATCTTAGTAGAATATTATATAATAGGAGGTGGGCAATTCATAGTCTTTAAAAGCATTGACTCTATAGTCAGTCCATTGCTTGAGTATAAATTTTCATTTCCACCTTTAATTGTATGACTTTTGGCCGATTACTAAACACATCTGATTTCACTTCCGTATTCCTAAAATGGATTGGAGCTGTGGCACTGTAGGATAAAGCACTTGACCACAAGGTCACTTTTAACCTCAAGGTTGGTGGTTCAAACTCACCAGCCACTCCTTGGAAACCCTTTATAGAGTCACATTGAGTTGGAACCAACTCAATGGCACTTAACAACAGCAACAACAATATTTACCCTATAGGATGTGTGAGTACTAAATGACATAATATTTGTAAAATGTCTAGTAGCACTGTGCCTAACACTTAAAAATTGCTTTATAGATGTTAGTAATGTTTTATTGTTATTGATATTTTAATCAATTTACTATCTGATAGTGCCACTAATTTTAGAGAAAATATTTTAAAAGTCAGTGGGAGAAAAGTTAGCCATGTTAAATTATAACGTGGAAAATGAAGCAATAAATATGAATGTATGTCAGAATGTTTGTGCACTCCAGTTATATTAAAATGCCCATCCATGTACATGGCTGATGAGACCATTGAGCGTGTATGTGAAATGATTTGAACAGATGAGTGACCATGGATTATGCAGCAAGTCATTTGCAAATCAGCCATGACTTTGCCTATGAAACAGTCTGCAACAGACTTGGGTTTTGAAAAGTTGGTGCTAGATGAATACCGAAACAACTCACCGAAGAGCATAAACAAAAGTGTTTGGATATCTGCAAACAAAATTTGGACTGAAAAAGGTCGCTATGGGTCGGAACCGACTCGACGGCACTTAACAACAACAACAACAATCAAAGGAAGGTAAAAGTTTCTTAAGAAAATTGTTACTGGTGACGAGACATGGATTCATCTCTATGAGCCTGAGAGTAAACAGCAGAATATGGAATGGAAACATCCTCGATTGCTGACCAAGAAAATGTTAAAAGTCAACCATCAGCTGGAAAATTGATGCTTACAGTTTTCTGAGACTCTCAAGGGCCAGTATTGGAACTCTGTCAGGATAAACGTTCAATAATCAACAGTGTGCATTACAATGAGATGCTCACTGAAGAGCTGAAGCCTAAATTTTGGATTAAATGCAGAGGGCTGTTGTCATAGGGCATTGTGATCTTGCATGACGGTTACATCTCCCCACACCTCTGCATAAAACCTCTGCATACAATGTTGAAACTCTGCAAAAACTTCCTTTTGAGGTGTTAAAGCATCCTCCCTAATAGTCCTGATCTTGCTCCATCAGACTTTCACCTGTTTGGTCCTCTGAAAGCAGTCATTCGAGGATGAAGATTTACCTCTGGTGAAGAAGTGAAGATAGCAGCACATTTATGACTCACCTTAAACATTTTTTAGTAAGGAAATATAAAAACTTGTTATACAGACAGACAAAGTATATCAAAAAGTGATGTATTTTTCTTTTCTAAAAGTTTATTAAAATAATTTCTACAGCCAGAATGCAGATAATTTTTGACTCACGCTCATAATTAAGAGCATGCTTTTATTAAATAAAATATTTTATTGGCCTGTTAGCCGTGTTTGTGCTATAAAAAATAAAAAGCTAAACTGAGTCATTTTAAAGGGAAAAACTAGTTTTAAAAAAAATCATACCTGTATTTCAAACAAAACTAGGAAAAAATGGGAGTTAGGCCATAGTGTGTTAGCATAAACAAACTAGTCAAATGCTTGTTACTAAGCGCTGTCAAGCCAGTTCCAACCTATAGGGTTGTATAGAATTCCCAAGGAGTAGCTAGTGAGGTTGAGCCACTGACCTTGCAGTTTAAACCGATCTTGCACTTGAGTGCTTATCCTGTAATGTCACACCAGGACACCAGATAAATGCTACAACTGTATTTTTGCCCATATTCTAACTTGGGTTAAGGAGTTCTACCACTAGAGCAATGAACAACAGAAAGTTCTGTCTTTAGTAGATCCAGTTTGAGAAAACTCTTTATCAGTTGTTGTTTTTTTCCCCTCATTGAGAAACCATTGTTGAAAGTATTGAAATTTCATGAGCATAAAGATTTCATATTAATATCCATAAGATTACTTTGGAGTCCTTGTGTGGGGCTGTGAGTTAATGCACTGGACTGCAAAGTCGTTTGAACTGCAAGGTCAGCAGTTCAAGCTCACCAGCTGCTCCTTGGAAACTCTACATTGGTTCTCTATGGGTTGGAACTGACTTGGCAAGTTCGATATGGGTCATAACTGACTTGACGGCACTTAACAGCAACAAGAAGATTACTTTAAGAAAGGGAAATAGGTCTAATGCTGTAGGACATGTATATAAAGGAGTCTCTATCAGGTAACGATTGAAAATGCATTTTAGAATTGAGAGCTGTCTTCCTTTACTCTATATTTTATCTTGAGAGGTTTGAATAGCTGCTTTACTTAAAAAAAAAAATCTACCCCAATGGGTCTGATGGATAGGGATTACAACAAATAGCAATTTCAGTATATAGGAGATAAGTCAACTAAAGTTATTGTGGTGGTAACTCTGAAAATGAATATGTGGTCAGTTGTAAAGTAGAATCCTATATTATATATATTCTTCAATTAAATGTTTCCTACTTGAAGGAGAAGGAAAGAATACTCAATACCATATGCTCTTGAAGCAATCATAATAATCTATTTGACATCATCAGAATCCATTTCCTCTGAGGCACACTCCCTTTGGCTCATGAGTAATGTTTTTCTATTTCAGTAGATATATTAAAGAAAGGAAATTGCCCATCCCACTTTAGGCAGTTGAATGTTGAAAGGAAATTTTGGTTTCAGAGCTCCTATAAATGTGGATATTGGCCCCTGAGACTAGATTTCATGTATGTATACGTGTACTTTAACAGATTGACTAAAAAGGAATAGCATTTTGAACATTGTTTCACCTAATTATCTTATTTTACGTAGAAAGAAAATAAGATTGAATGATTGACTTATGTACACCAGGTTGCTAGATGTGTAGTTTGCGTATCCATATGATTTCCAAAAGAATAATCTGCATCTAGGATAGGCATTCATTTAGATGCCTCCTTTTAAAAATAGATTGATTTTTACCCTCTATACTTACTGAAGAGCTCTGGTAGTATAGTGGTTACGAATCTGGCTGCGAACCTTAAGGTCAGCAGTTCAAAACTACCAGTTGCTCCACGGGCGAAAGATGAGGCCTTCTGCTCCCGTAAAGATTTACAGCCTCGGAACACCTGTACAGGGTCACTGTGGGTTGGAACAGTCTCGACAGCATTTAACAACAAAAACAACAACATACTTACTGAGATAGATTATATTTTAAAATAAAATGTCACAGAGATAATAAGTTCTAGGGAAAAACAACAACAACATTTTGTCCTCATAGTCCCTTATACAGTATTCTTTAGTTGTGTACACAGTTTGTATTTTCAACTTCTAAGAAACTTTAAAAAACTTAGGTTACCTCAGTAATCAGAAAAAAATGACTTCAGGAAATAAAGAAGGGTGCGTATGTGCTAAATTGATGTCCAGGTACAAATGGGATAAAATAAAATACTTCATTCAGTGTGCCAGTTGATAAAATTTACAATCATGTAAAATTTAAAATCATATGATAAAGTGGGTAATGTCATTTTAATAAACATTATAAGTACATTAATATTTATGCTTAAAGGGATATAAAATAAAATAATAATTCTACCTAAAATGAAACAGTAAGTCTTGAATGTCATTGATTGTATCCCAGTATATAAAGCATAATTGTGAGTCACAGAGCAACACACTTATGTAACATGAATATACAATTTTAAAATCACTTTAAGGAGCATTTTGTGCAATGCAAAGAAAGCATTAGTCCAATTTATGCTTCTCTATTGATTTTCTCTGAAGAAGTTATAAATATACCATTTGTAAAACTTTTGAATGATTTATGTATATATATAATTTTATTCCACTCATCTGTCAGTTTGTCATACTGTGGTGGCTTGTGTGTTGCTGTGATTCTGGAAGCTATTCCATGGGTATTTTAAATACCAGAAAGGTTACCCACAGTGGACAGGTTTCAGGTGAGCTTCCAGATGAAGCCAGACTAGGAAAATGGATAGACAGACTACTTCCAAATATTTAATCACTGAAAACCTTATGAATAGCAGTGGAATACTGTCAGCACTCAAACACTGAATATTAAAACATGATGAAGAGCACCAGAATATTGTCAGATATAGCCCTGGAAAGATGAGCCCCTTAGATTGGGGAAGGCACTCAAAATATGACTGGGGACGAGTTTATCTTCTCAAAGTAGAGTTGACCAAGATAAGGTGAATGGAGTAAAGCCTTTGAGACCTTCATTTGATGATGGGGCACAACGCACAACGAAGAGAAACAGCTGTAAACAATTCTTAATAATCAGAACATGGTATGTGTGAAGTATGAATCTTGGAAAAATTAAAATTGTCAAAAATGAAATGGAACACATAAACATTGATTCCCTAGGCATTAATAACATGAAATGGACTGGTATTGGCCATTTTGAATCTGACAAATGAAAAGAAGTACTAGAAACCAATTAAAAATACAAACATACTTTTGGAAATGGGTGAATTATAAATGAATTTAAATAAGAGAGCATCTAAATGACCTATATTAATGCATTAGTTTTTGTGGAATTAAATAAGAGTCATTGCTCTTGTTAGGTACTGTTGAGTGGGTACGGACTCATGGTGACCCTATGCACAATAAAATGAAGCACTGCCTGGTCCTTGCTAACCTTTCAATTGTAGTAATAAGACCACTTCATTTTCCTCAATAAAAATTTTAAAATGTTGACAGTATTATAATAGGAGATTTGGGAGAAGTGGGTGAAAGTATGAGTTGGTAAAACCACTTTGGAAAATTATTTGGCAATATTTTGTGAAGCTGAAAATAGACTTACAATGAGCCAGTGATTTTTATAAGTAAACCCAAGAACTATGTTTACTGTAGCAGTGTTTTTTTAATATAACGAAAGGTGAAAACAAATTAGTAATGTACTATGTGTATAAGAACTCATGGTATGGTGCTATAGGATCAGCCCTGGACTGTGAACCACAAGTTTGGCAGTTCAAATCTACCAACCTTGGAAACCCTATACAGGGTCACTAGAAGTTGGAAGCAAGTTGACAGCACTGAACAACAGCAACAAAGGTTTATGAGTCCTCCTGTGGTGCTGTAAGATATGCACTGTACAGCTAACCACAAGGCTGGCAGTTTAAATTCACCAGCTGCTCCTTGGAAACCATACCCAGGGTCACTGTAAGTCAGAACCAACTCATTGGCACTTAACAACAACAAATGTCATAAGGTGGACGTAACTGGAAATTTGAAAATAATGACCTGTAATGTACATATAGATATTAATAAGAACAG
This sequence comes from Chrysochloris asiatica, assembly GCF_000296735.1. Lineage (NCBI taxonomy): Eukaryota > Metazoa > Chordata > Mammalia > Afrosoricida > Chrysochloridae > Chrysochloris > Chrysochloris asiatica. The sequence goes on from NW_006408535.1 coordinate 19,584,737, forward strand.
ATTCCCCAAGCATAATTTTGAGTCACAGAGCAACACACTTATGTAACATGAATATACAATTTCAAAATTACATATAAATTAGTTGTGAACACCAGTGTGAAATGATCCATTAAATAATTGTTGAATAATTAAACCATGGGCTGGAAGAATACACACCTAAATTGAGAAGGGATGCAATTCAGAGTTAAAGCAAAAGAAAGAAAAAATTTAAAACAGCACACAGAATGAGAGATGAAAACCATATGGATGACTAGCCTGGAACAGCTAGAGTGACAGAAGATGCATCTTCAAAGAAAGATCAAAAGGACAACCCCAAACAAAAATGGCAGTATGACTGGCTACTACAAGAATAAGAAAGCTGTTCGCCAGGAAGCCACCAAGGCAAACAATCAAGTTACTTCAGGACAAACCCCCGTCTAAGACTGAAACTCAATGGGAACACGTGAGCAGGCATGTAAGCTTGCTGGCAACCATGTTGGTCTACTGGTGAGTGGAAGAGAGGGAAAGGCAGCTATGAAGAAATAGGCTGAGTTCAAGCACAGTCCATTGACTCCCATTGACATGGAAATGAGGGAGAGAAGAGGAAGGGCTGCTCGTCCAATGTGTGGTGAGACCAGGGGACACCTGAGCCCATGGACAAGGACATAGCCACAGAGGGCTAGAGCTGAGAATGAAGCATCCAGCTGATATGAAGTTAGGGGAGATGCACTTCACTTAAATTTGCAGATAGTACCCATTTTGACCTAGCCTCAATGGCTTGATAATCAGAACTCAACTAGAGGAAGATTTAAAAAACAAACAAACAAACAAAAAACAATTTTTGATAAAGGAAACAAGCGTAAATTGCTACAATTTGATGAACCTGACCTATACTCATGGAGATAGTAATTCTAAATACCAACAGAGAGGGAAGGAGTCTTCACATCAAGTATCATTGCTATACCCTCTGTACACAGGATAGAAAGGGAGGGGCAACTTAGACATTGGCTACCTAAAATGAGGGGCCAATAAAGGCACAAAGTGACTGGCTTACAAGGTTTCAAGGGAGAGTTTAATTTAAAAGTGTGTGTGGGAAGAAAGAGACCCCTCTGAATAGTTGTCATCTTGTCTAGATGGGTCTGGTCAAAAGAGATGGGGATAAGATTCCTATGATTCAGTAGTAATTGTTATCATGACTAATTGCGACTGTCACAATTGTAAAGGTAGAAATTTTGTAACAAAAATGGGGGAGCACTTGGTCTTACAGTCCAGAAACAAAGGATCCTAGGACCATCAAAGAAGAAGAGCACAAGTAGAATGTGGAACCTTATCCAGAGGAGCAGCGACACCAGAAATGGAGGCAGAGATGGGGACATGGAGAGGGAGTGTGGCTGAGGGCTCTAGCTAGATTCATGGGAAGACAGGGACTAAGAGATTCTGGCAGACTTGCAGAATGTGCCCTTTGGTGATGTAAATTATTATATATGCCTGAGTGGTTTTTTTATTTTTATTTTTAAGTGCTAAAGTGAATAGAGAAAAATACTGTTAACTGATGGTACATGGAGGGGAATGTAATCATTGTGATGAAACAACTTGTATCATTTGTTGAATGTAAAACTGATAATCTGCCCTGCAACATTTCATTCAATCCATAATAAAAATTAAAAAAAAAAAAAAAGAAGCAAAACCATATGGATAGCTCATGCACTGAGAATGAGCAGAGCTGAATTTAGATGTAGCTCTGCTACCAACCTACCTGTGATCTCAAGCTGCTTGGGCCTCAGTTTCCTTATCTTCAAAATGAGATGATTTTATTGAGCCATCTTAGCTCTTTTTTTTCAAACTTGAAATTTCTGGGCGCCTTCTTGCAATGTGACCTTAGACCTGTTGTGAAAACACACTTCATTTCAAAATCTGCATCTCTGAAGTGAGGAGTAAACTTACTTACCTAATAATATTGCACTGAGGAGTATATGAAGGAATCCACGTAGAGCGGAGTCCTGGTGTGGTGCTGCAGGGTAATGCGCTGAACCGCAAGTTCGGTTTGAACCATAAGGTCTGAGATTTAGATCACCAGCTGCTCCCCAGAAACCCTATGCAGCGTCGCTGTGAGTTGGAACTGACTCAACAGTCCTTAACAACAACAACAATCATGTAGAGCATTTAATTGAAAGACTTTTCCACCCAACACTCAACAAATAGTGTAGTGGTTATGAATCGGCCTATGAACCCGCAAGGTCAGCAGTGCGAAACTACCAGCTGTTCCGCGGGAGAAAGATGAGGCTTTCTGCTCCCGTAAAGATTTACAGCCTCGGAAACCCTGTACAGGGTTGCTGTGAGTTGGAACCAACTCCATGGCACATAAACACCACCACCATGGCCATGACATTAAAGCCAAAATTCATGAAACAGGTGAGTTACCGTAAATTATGAGATATCTTAGCAATGAAAAGCAGTGTTCTTTTTAGAGTGCTTTTGGAGTCCTGGTGTGGTGCTGTAGGATAAGCACAGGACTGCAAGGTCTGTTTGAAACACAAGGTCAGTTTAAACTCATCAGTTGCTTCTTGGAAACTGTACACTGGGTCACTATGGGTCAGAACTGACTCGACGGCATTTAACTACAGCATCAAAGAGAATTATTTTAAATAATGAGTTTCTCCAGTATATGCTTGGTATATTTATGACTCCCAGGGACTGGTGTTTTACATACATAAAATGACCTGTCATATCTTTTCTAGCTTGGTTGATAGTTTTTAATCTGGAAAGAAAACATCTGAGATCTAAAGTGAGGATGATATTTAAGACATTCTTCTTATTATTGCTGTGTGTGATTTTTTTTTTTTTTTAATGTATTGATTAGAGGGTATCTTTTATCTACTGGAACCATTGTCTTTTTTAAGTCTGCAGATCATTGTGACTAAATATGTATGTATATTTGAAGAAGACACAAAATATTTTATTGAGAAAACAGCATTTCATCCTTTAACAAGACAATGAAAACACACAATACCTTCTGAGTATACTGGATTTAATTCTTAGATATAATTCAGCAAAAAATATAGATTTCTTAAATGAGAAGATTTGACAATGTGCATAATTTAATTGTACAAAGACAGTTTCTACTGTGAATATCTCCTTGGCAAAGGAAAGCCCATTAAAAGCCATGTTTCAATACATACTATTGGGTGGAGGGTGGAGAGGGAGGCAGGGACAATTTGTAGTACACTGTATCTACTTTATGGCTACTGATTTTAAACAAATTTCAGATTACCCTTATTGTCTAATCATATGTTTGGGAGGATGGGCTATTTATGAGATGTTAGCTTTCCAGATGCTCGAACAATGTGCTTTAAATGCTGTATTCATAAACCAGCCCCCAAACGCAGCAGATTAGCTGTTTCTAATCTTTGAATTCAGAACAAATGTTAGAAAAAGAAACACTTGCAGAGCTGTGTAGTCTCCATTACCTCATTAAAATGTATTTATAAATGAAGTAGACAGAGGAGCAAATGTCTGCACAAAACATTGCTACTTCATTAATATTTTTTTTTTTATTACAAAAGCACTTTCTATGAAATCTGTCAGCCTAGTGAATCAGTTGTCTTTCATTTTTTGTGTTTTGTTTATTTTCACTGATATGCAAACGCAAGTTTAAAAGAAATATTTTAGCAGTAAATATGAACTTAATAGAAAAAAAAAATGTAGCACATGACTGGAACAACATCTGGTTCAAAGTATGCATAAAAGCTAGGATTTAAGTGGGGAAGTTGCCTGAACTTGAACAAGGTTCTAGTTTTCTTAAATGTGAGGTTTTTATGTTAGTTGAGAAATATTGTGTTATTATGGGCTTCATGCCTGAGGGTAATTTTTAAAAAGAAGGTTTTGTTATATGAAGAGTAGCGGGAAACAAACAACCAAGCAAATCTTTTATTCTCTCTGAATTAGAAATTTTGTTTAAAATGATATGGGTTAAGAAGCACACACTAAAAAAGAAGCAAAAATAGAGATAAATAAAAGTACATTGTGACATTCTCCACTATTAGGTTTTCATAGGACATTCTATTTTGAATTCTACTTAAGGAGCATCTGGTATTGAAATTCTTAAAATTTTTGGTAATTCATTTATCTTATTACCTTTAAGGATGAGTTGTGTTCCAGTTGTGTGCTGTTGGTTTCTCCTCGAGTTGATTCTGACTCAGGATGACCTGGTGTACAACAGGCCCTGGGCCTGCTTTAGGAGTTTGTTGTGCTTGAGTGCAGTGTTGCAGCCATGGTGTATTTGAGAGACTTCCAATGTAGGGGACTTAGCTTTCTGAACTGTATCAAACAATATTCTCCTTTTACCTTTAGGGTTTTCACTGACTGATATTTGGAAATAGATCCTAATCTATCTTAGTGTGGAAGCTTCCCTGAAACCTGCCCACGATACATGACTCTGCTGGTATTTGAAGTGGCATAGCTTTCAGCATACTAACACACAAGCCACCACACTACCACACACTGACAGATGGGTGTTGTTGTTAGGTGCCATCAAGTCGGTACCGACCCATAGCGACCTTATGCACAGCAGAATGAGACACTGCCCAATTCTGGGCCAACCTCACTACTGTTGCCACGCTTGAGTCCATCGATGCTGCCACTTGGCCAGTCCATCTGGTTGGGGGTCTTCCTCTTTTTCTCTGACCCTCCACATTATCAAACATGATATCAGGTGACTGGTCCCACCTGACGATATGTCCTAAGTATGAGAGACCAAGTTGGTCATCTTGGCCTCCAAGAAGCACTCTGGCTGCACTTCTTCCAAAACGGATCTATTGGTTCTTTTGGCAGCCCATGACACTTTCAATATTCTCCTCCAACACCATTAACTCAAAAGCATCAATTCTTCTACGGTCTTCCTTATTCACTGTCCAGCTTTCGCATGCATATGAGGTCATTAAAAATACCATGGCTTGGGTCAGGCGCACCTTAGTCCTCAAGATGACATCTTTGCTCTTCAACACTTTAAAAAAAGCTCTTGTGCAGCAGATTTGCCTAATGCAATACATCGTTTGATTTCTTGACTGCTGGTTCTGTGAGTGTTGATAGTTGACCCAAGAAGAATGAAGTCCTTGACAACATCAATCTTTTCTCTGTTGAAAAGAATGTTATTTGTTGGTCCAGTGGTGAGGACTTTTGTTTTTTTGACATTGAGATGTAATCCATACTGAAGGCTGTGCTCATGGATCTTCATCAGTAAATGTTTTAAGTCTCTTCACTTTTCAGCAAGCAAGGTTGTACATTTGCATATTGCAGGTTATTAATGAGTCTTCCAACAATCCTGACGCCACGTTTTTCTTCATAGAACCCAGCTTCTCAGATTATTTTTGCTCAGCAGACAGGTTGAATAAATACGGTGAAAGAATACAACCTTGTCACACCTTTTTAAATTTTAAACCATTCAGTGTTCCCGTGTTCAGTTTGGTCCAGGTACAGATTCCTCATGAGCACAGTTAAGTGTTCCGGAATACTCTTCCTTTCCAGTGTTGTCCATAGCTTGTCATGATCCACACAATTGAAAGCCTTTGTGTAGTCAATAAAGCACAGGGGTGGTAGAGTTATATAAAAAATATTCCAGAGTTTAGTGATTTAAAACATCTATTTTAGATTGCTCATTGGTTCTGTGTAGTCCTGGTGTGGCACTGTAGGATAAGCACTGGACTGTTTACTGCAAGGCCAGTGGTTCAGACCCTCTCCTTAGAAGCACTATACAGGGTCATTGTGAGTTAGAACTGATTTGATGGCACTCAACAACAACAACATGGGTTCTGTAGGTCAGGAATTAAGATAAGACACAGGGAGCTCTTTTGTTCCTATTCCATGTGTTTGGGATCTTAGCTGAGAAGAACCCAATGACAGGGTGCTTGGAATGATCTTCATGCATTCTCACTCATGTCTGATAGCCAGGCAGGGATTACTTGAAGATTAGGTTTAGCTAGGATTATTGACAGACATGCCCATGTATGTTGGGCCCTTTCCAAGTGGTTTCTGAGAATGACCTCCTAAGAGGGAGTCCTTAGGAAACGCTTCAAAAGAACCAGGGGAAGCCCCATTGACTATTTCTACTGCACTCTTAACTGAAGCAGTAACAAGCAAACATTCCAGTATTCCATGGTAAGGGACCAGACTCCATTTCTTAATGGATGAGTGTCAAAAAACTTGTGGGCCTTTTTTAAACGCCCTTAGATCCTCGAGGACTTGGTGTCTCTAAGATCTCTTTATACTTAATTGAGAAAAAAATTGGTTCCTTCTTCTGGTTATTTGTAAGGCATGATGTTACAGCAGCTTTAGATTCATGGCCGAAGAAACCGAGACCACTCAGAAAGATGAAGCAGTATCAGATTTTCTTAAACCGGCTGATTCAGAGGAGCTAATTTCTCCAGATTCTGAGCCTTGAATGGAGGGCAACATGGGCCTATATGGGGTCAGAGTCCGGGGAGGGGCCAGGCTGCTTACTTGTTTGAGGGCAGGGGAGAAAACCAGGGGATTGGTCCCATTTAGTGACCTGATTTTAGTGCTAATCTATTTTGATAGATAGCATTTAGTATCTGGGTCTGTTGATGCACAAGAAGGGTTATGGCCACCTCAGTTCCATTGGTCATAGATTCCGTTACCTAGCAGGGTGCCCTCTCTTTTATAGCAACAGTAAAGGAGTTCTGGTAGCGTAGTGGTTATGAATCGTGCTGCTAACCTGAAGGGCAGCAGCTTGAAACTACCAGCAGTTCCGCTGGAGAAAGAAGAGGCGTTCTCCTCCTGTAAAGATTTACAGCCTTGGAAACCCTGTGCAAGGTCATTATTAGTTGGAACCTACTCCATGGTACTTAACAACAACAACAACAACAACATAGAAGAGTAGCATGGTTACTGTTTGGCCCACCTTGGTGGTGTGGGTGTGTAGATTACACAGATTTATCCCTTTCCCACACCCCAAAGTCTAATTAAAATGAGTCCACGGTGGACATCCTCATGCTTCGACTGTGCATAGATCAGCCAGCTCCCGGTTTGTGGCTAAAGCAGGGCGGGTTGTATATCTCAATGTTACCTTATGAGGATTGGTAGTGTCAGCTTCAGCTTCTCTTGGAGACGAGGCTTTCTTCAGTCTGCTGTGGTGAATCCAGGTGGGGACTCCTCCTACCTTGGCTGCTGGGCTTGGGATAATTTCTTGCCCCAGTCCTCAGTAATCTTTGCAGATGCTTCTGGATGCCCTCCTGAAAGGAAAAGCAAATGAGATACATTTATTATACTCTGGGCTAAATAGGCCCAAATGTTTTCCATCCCGCTGAAAGGATTAGTGTCTTACGAGAGTCCCATTGTGTCCAAGTTGGGTCTGGCTAACTTGACAGCTGACGGGGTGACTAGAAGGACTTCCCAGGGTCCAGTCCACCTTTTTCTAACTGGTTTTCAGGTCTGTCTCTCTATGTTCTGAGCAGAATATGATCTCCAGGCTGGAAGGGATAAGGTTACCTGTAGAAAAGGAAGCCGACCTGGGAAGAGCAATTTTACAAATAATAGAAAGTGTGCGGTGAAGGTGTGCATACCACTGCACCTTTAAACCTTGGCTGAGGTCAGGTAGAGGGTTGAGGGAAGCTTCCTGGAAAGGTTTACTATATATATCTTTATAAGGGGTCAATTTAAACCCGCTTCTGGGGCTATCCAAAACAGGGCTAAGGCAACACTGGTCCCAATGTAGATAAATTTCCTGACAGTTTTGTCATGTTTCTCTTTAGAGTATGGTTCATTTCTCAAACCTCCACATTGAATGCAATCTCCATTTAATCTGTAGGTGTTTGCTGCTCTCTTGTCACTTTGGACACTCTGGAAGTCCAAATTTGGCGGTAATCTCCTTCAAGAAGATTTTCACTATTTCTGAAGTTCTTAGTTCTGGTGAGGGGGAAATCTCTACCCAACCAGAAAAGGTGTCTACAAAAACAAAAGCAGCAAATATTTACCTTGATATTGGTATAGGAAAGCCTTCCTTGGGATTGTTCTTCAGGCAGGTAACAGTCAGAGCTAACCTCCTGAATGATTTTTTTTTTTTTAATGTTCTAGTGTCAGGGCCTAATGAACCAAGTCAGGGCCTCTTTCCTGTAGTGGGTCATTTCATGGATTCATTTAAGAAGAGCAGCGGCTAGTTTTCACAGATCAGAACCATTCTATTAAAAAGCTATTTACTTTTTAGCTTTTAACTTCTCAGAACCGGAACAATTCCATTGTCATCTAGTTTTCATTCTTTAGCCCCTCTCTCCAATCCTTCTGTTTCAGTTGTACTAAAGTCCTCTGGGTACACATTCAGGTTTTCTTGCCAGCATTTCTAATGCCCTCATCAGTGCAATCAGTTCAGCTGTTTTGAGCTGAGATCCCCACGTAGGAGGGCTATTGCCTCTGCCCAGTCTTGTAAGATTACTATTACACACCTTGCTATCCGAGTCCCTTTTTCCATGTAACTACTTCTGTTCACAAACAACGTCTAGTCCATCCAATACAGTTAAACAGGTCAGGTTGGCTGGAAAATACTTGGTCAATGATTTCTATACAATCATGGTTCAGCTCTCCAGTTGCCACATCAGGGGAAGATGGCAGGTTTAGTTGCCCTGTAATTCACAGGGGAATATTCAGATTGTCCAGTCAAATAACCTGGTATTGCCTATCTTGTTGTGAGCCATTGGCTTCTCTACTTTAGCAGCAGGGAAACAGTTTGATGGAGACGGGGACAAACTGGCCAGAATGAATTTCTCGGCCTCTTTTCTGAGATGATATTGGTTTCTGTGGGATGGTCAGTTTCCAGGCTTCAATCAAACCTCGACAGGGGATGCTTGTTGGCTTTCCCTGGAGTTCTGCTAGTCCACATGGGGGAGGAGGGGGGTTGGTGTTTACCTGATTGTTGATCTACTCAGGTCAATGTGACTGATTTCCTGAGTCTGAATCAGCCAGGCATGTTCATGAGGGACCTTCATCTGTAGACTTTTGGCTCAAGAGGCTAGTGTGGTCAGTTTGCTGGTCAGGGAACCAAATGTTACAGCAGTTTTAGTTTTAGATGTGTGGTCAAAGAAACTGAGGCCACTCGGAGAGGTGAAGCAGAGTGTCAGGTTTTATTAAGCCGGCTGACTCAGAAGAGCTAATTTCTCCAGATTCTGACCCTAGAATGGAGGGCAACATGGGCCTATATGGAGTCAGAGTCCGGGGCGGGGCCATGTTGCATACTTGTTTGAGGGCAGGGGGAAAACCAGGGGATTGGTCCCATTTGGTGACCTGATTTGCATTTTAGCTTGCCTCCTAGGCCAGAAAAGGCAGTGAATGATTTTTACCTTCTCATTTTACATACTCGTTTATGTCCATGCATAACCTTCAATATGAGATGAAGGTTATGCATGGACATAAACGAGTATGCTTCAAAAAATTCATGGATAAATGGAATGAAAAAATAAAGGAATTTTCCCAGGAACTTTTGGATGCCCCCTTGTACCTGTGTGTGTTTTGAATGTTTGGAATCAGTATTATTCTTTTCTATTTTGAATTCCTTTATGAGTATGTAAATTCAGAGATTAACCCTCCCCCCCCCAAAAAAAAAAGATCCAGTGATTGATAAAGCCTATGGTAATTAAGAAACTTAAAACATCAATGTGATTCATCATTGTGATTAGGTAAGAGCATGTGGGGGGTGAAATTGAGGTGAGAGAATAGAGGAAAAGAATTACGTCAACATAGAATGGGAAGAATAGGGCAGAGTAAAAGGAAACAGGAAAAAGACATGGGAAGATACTCCTATAAAAGAGGTAGATGGTGTGGAGGAGAGATACCAAAATCAAAGGACATGTCTGGAAGAAGAGTTCTGTGGCTCATTAGATGTGTGTCAAATAAGATTGTCCTTTGGATTGGAAGTGTGAGATACTTTTAATGTCGAATTTAGTTTACTCCCATAGAATTCTTAATCCTTTATTATTGTTTCACATTTTAAAATTACACTTTGGAATGGAGCAACCAGAGCTCCATTTTGGAAAGGTGTTTTCTGATGGTACAGCTATCTGTGCCTGTAAAGATTTACAGTATTGGAAATGCCATATAGGGTTGTCATGAACTAGGATCGAATTGTATTGGAATATGAGCAGTGGATTTGGGTTTTATTTATTTGTTTTGCTTTGGGGATTAGGTTGAAACCTTGACTCCTTCTATACACCCTTTCATGATCTAGCAAATATCTACTTTTCACTTCTTTTGACCATTGAAATTGATGCTTTTGTCTGAGTGAATGTACCCAGCCTCATAGTAGTGACTCTCCACAAATATACATATACAAATGTAAACTTGTACACACACACATAGGATCAACACTGGACTTCAAACCATAAAGTTGCCTGTCAGAACCTACCACCTACTCCTCAGAAACCGTATAAAGGCACTAGGAGCCCTAGTGTGGCACTACAGGTTAATGCACTGGACTGCAGGTCAGTTAGAATCATATGGTGGGTGGTTCAAGCTTACCATCCATTGCTTGGAATCTCTATACAGGTTAGCTGTGAGCCAGAACTGACTTGGTGGCACTTAACAAAAGCAACAACATTGATTCAGAACTGACTCAAGGGCAGTTAGCAACAACACCGGCCTAATTACTACTCCCAAGTCTGGTAGCATAGTAGTTACGCATTGAGCTGCTAACCTCAGGGTCAGCAGTTCGAAACTACCAGCTGTGCCACGGGAGAAAGATGAGGCTTTCTGCTCCTGTAAAGATTCACAGCCTCGGAAACCCTGTGCAGGATCGCTATGAGTCGGAACCAACTCCATGAGACACAACAAGTCCAATTTATTATCCCTTTTTCAGATCTCATTATCTGCCACACACATCAATTTTTGGCCATCTGTCTATCATAGTACACATGACAATGTAAAACAATAACCATCTTTTTCTACATTATTTTTCTGTTAGGAGCGTGTTTGGTCTTATCCTCATTTTACTAGCAAGCACTGCATATTTACTAAATGTAACCTGAGAAAACATGGCTTCTGAAATCCTGGAAATAATCTACATCGGGCTGCAAACCTCAAGGTCGGCAGTTCGAAACTACCAGCGGTTCCGCGGGAGAAAGATGAGACAGTCTGCTCCCGTAAAGATTTAAAAGCCTTGGAAACCCTGTGTAGGGTCACTATGAGTTGGAACTGACTCTACGGTACTTAACAACAACAACATAATATCCTCGTAGGCGCTCTGGTAGCGTAGTGGTTATGAATCAGGCTGCGGACCTCAGAGTCAGCAGTTCGAAACTACCAGCTGTTCCACGGGAGAAAGATGAGGCTTTCTGCTCCCGTAAAGATTTGCAGCCTCGGAAACCCTGTACAGGGTCGCTATGAGTCAGAACCGACTCCATGGCACATAACAACAACATAATATCCTAATAGTCCTGCTGTGGTGCTGTGGGTTAATGCCCCAGACTGCAAAGCTGTTTGAACTGCAAGATTGGTAGTTCAAGCTCACCAGTCGCTTCTCAGAAACCTTATATAGGGTCGCTATGGGTCAGAACTGACTCATTGGCACTTAACAACAACAACATTATATCCTCATTAAGAAAAACTGGTGACCCCATACGATTTTAGAAACAAAAGTGGTTTTTGTCTTCTAAAATGCTTACTGTCATTGAAATTTTAAAGCACTGATATGCCGTGCCTTCCAGAAATACAGTATTTCTCTGAAAGAATCTCCTCTTGAGGTGATTATTTCTCTGGCTTTTTCATATCCATTGAGAAATGAGTAACTGCTGGGTTAGTGTCCAGTTCAATTGGACTAAATTAGTATGTTTTCATTACTGACATACTGGTGTATTTACAATCGCATGACTCTCTAATTTTCAAATGATACAAACTAGACATATCCTCAGGTATCTACCAGAGAATTTCATGTGACTGATTGCTTAACTGTCTTCAAGTTACCTACTGGCCTAGACTAGCATCTAGTTAAAGAACATATGAGTACTGACCACCTTTACTGGCTGAATAATTCCATCACTGTAGTGAATGCATTTTCTGTATGTGAATATATTCTCCTGATTTTGGCAGGTTGGTTGTTTTGAGATATTTCTGACATCATTTGACACCTAGGTTATAATCGGAAAGTCTGAGGACTGGTACTGAGCAATGAGAAGAACGTGATCGTGACTATGGACACTAGATTGACTTCCTGTATCTTAGCGATCAGGGAAAAGAAAGAGGATTCCTGCTGATGATACGCTAAACAATGGTCGTCAATATTGTGAAAGGGGATGGGTCACAATTTTTATTTTTCAAATAATTGTAGTTGTGCAAAATGATATCATTTTTACCTTTACTTTTTATAAATGGAAAATTGTGAAAACTTGTTTTGGAAACTTGGACAAAACATTATTTAGTTTAGTCTGCTACCACTGTGTTTGATCCTTGTAGACTTTGGCAGAAGGTAGCAAGTATGACAGAGGCTGTTTCATTGAAATGAATAAAAGAACTTTAGAACATTTGGGTCTTATTATTTTCATTTAAGAACTTTCCAAATACAGAATTGCTCCACTCTCACCATAGCTGATAACTCACTTAGAAGTCACATAAACTGATTGAAATATGCAAGGCCCTCAATCACTGCTTTCCAACTGTGCATATTCTGATTATACTGAATGCATGCAGTGTGTGTCCAAAGAATGTGTCAGCTCATGGAGAATTGGGGGAGTTTCTAAGGCTTAACCTCAGAGTTCTCAAATTGAACATTTGGAGAGCCAAAACACACAATGGAAAATACACACAATCTTGCTGTTTCCAATTAGCAGTGGGCTCCTGTCTTTTCTACTCCAGCAGGTGGCTGTTTATTATTAAGAATGAAAGTATTAATTGATGAGAATTTATTTTGGAATTTTAAAATCGGGAATCAAAGTCTAAGAACTTTTTCCTTCTCTTCTACCAACAAATGTCATTTTAATGCTTTACAAAAGCAGACTTGAATGTCTTTATGTTAGTTCATGGGTTATGCAATGGGTACCAAAAACCAAATCAACTGCCATGAATTCCAACTCACAGCGACCCTACAGGACAGAATAGATTTATTCCATAGGGTTTCTGAGGCTGTTAGTTTTTATCATCTTTCTCCCATGGGGTTGCTGGTTGACTATAACCACTAACCTTTCAGTTAATAGCCCACTAAGGAGCTCTGGTAGTGTAGTGGTTATGAATCGGGTTGTGAACCTTAAGGTCAGCAGTTCGAAACTACCAGCTACTCTGTGGGAGAAAGATGAGGTGTTCTGCTCCCGTAAAGATTTACAGCCTCGGAAACCCTGTACAGGGTCGCTATGGGTCGGATCCGAATCGACGGCACTTAACAACAACAACAGCAAATAACTCACAATGCCACCAGGGTTCTTATGAGGACAGTGACCCATTAAAGAGGGTTTTGTATTTGATCTAGTTTACTTATCTAGATAAGACAAAGAAAGCAGTAATGAAGTATCTATTTAGGGATTTTTTTTTTTTCCATTTGGAACTGAAAAAAATCCAATGGGATTAGGACCACGGTTATTTTAAAATTAAGAGCCTTATTTACATTCATTAATCAAGTAGTTACTTTAATATATCTTCATTTGAACAGGTTGTTTGTTTTTTAAAGCTTACATTTTTCTCTGAACACAGGCTTTGGAAATAACACATTAAAATAACTGCATGGGAATCTGCTTGTAATAGTTATTTAATGTATCAAAGTGCAGTATTTTTGTGATATTCTTTGTTTCTGGATTGACAAGTAATCATCAAAATGCAAACCATATGTGTGAATAATAGAAAATTATGGAATCTACAAGTGATGTCATTTAAATATCAAAATGTAAAGTAATGCTCACATTTAGTGATCACCTGTTAGAGAGCAATTGCTAAGGTTGTTTTGTTCACTAAGTATATGCCATTATTTCCTTCTATAAGTCACAGAGACTCTGGTAACGTAGTGGTTACGAGTTGGGCTGCTAACCTCAAGGAAGGTCAGCAGTTCGAAACTACCTGCGGTTCCGCAGGAGAAAGATGAGGCTTTCTGCTCCCGTAAAGATTTACAGCCTCGGTAACCCTGTACAGTGGGTCGGATCCACTCCACGGTATATAACCATCAGTCTCAGAGAAGTCAGCTAACCTGTCCAAGGCTATCCAGCCTGTTTGAATTCAGAGTGTGACTTTGAAAACTGACTATACCGTTTTCAAGATTTACAGTCTCAGAAACCTTATACATGGTCGCTATGAGTCAGACCTGACTCCACGCACACCACCATCACTACCATACAGTTTTCAATCCTGAGTTAGGTTCTTGTACAATTTATTTTTGGCACAACTGTCAGATTCCCTCGAATAATTAAAAGAAACAATAACAACTTGATTCTTCACAGAAATATCCAACTCTTCTTTAGACATATGTCCCTTTAAGAAAGTTATGGGACTGAAGCAAGAACTGTGGGAGTATTTTCTTAGAAGCAACAATCAGTAAAGAATGTCCTTTTTGCATCCTAGCTGCTTGTGGCATATTCCCTAAACAGAATAGTTTCCAGATATGCATGAACAAAGCCCAGGATTCTGTACTTAGAGCAACATTTTAAAAAATGTTGATGAAAATCTAGATATTATGTACCTAAAGTAAAGGGCAGAACACAAACTGCCTGCAAACACAGTGATTGCTTTCTTCCTTTGGAAGCTAAGGATCTCTCAGCATGCAATTTTATTTATAAACAGCACAGTTTCTGTTACAGGAGGTTCATCATAAGGTCATCTGTTTGACTGTCCAGATTGAAACACTAAAATAATTATTTCTCTATTATTAACGTATTAGATACATGGTAAAGGCATTTTGATTTTGAGTAATTTCTGAGTTAGAAATGCATAAAGTGAATATTGACAGAAGAGAAAAAAGCCAGAAAACAGAATGAAAATCAGATAGTTTCTTGAAAGAATAGACCACTGAAAGGATTCTTTATAAAATCATACCCATGTCACTTATTTTGAGGCCATTAAACTTGATGAGTCACATGAATTACTAGGCCAGGAAAGACAAATTGAAGCATAATGGGATCACACTCATTATCAAAGATCATTTCAAGATCTGTCTTGAAATACAATGTTGTCTGTGATAGGATAATATCCAATTACCTGCAAGGAAGACCAGGAGTCCTGGTGTGGTGCTGTGGGATAAAGCACAGGGCCGTAAGGTCGGTTTGAACCACAGGTTGGCAGTTCAAACTCACTAACCACTCCTTGGAAACCCTATACAGGGTCACTATGAATTGGAATGGTCTTGATGACGTTAACAACAACAAGAAGGAAGACCAGTTAATAAAATTACTATTCATATTTATACACCAACCACTCATGCCAAAGATGGTGAAACTGAAGAATTCTACCAACCTCTGTGTGAAATTGATCAAATGTGTAATCAAGATGTTGATAGTTACTGGTGATTGGAATGTGAAGGTTGGAAATGAAGAGGAAGGATGTGTAGTGGGAAAATACGGTCTTGATGATGGAAATCACATGATAGAATTTTGCAAGACTAATGACTTATCCATTGCAAATGCCATTTTTAAAGAACATAAAAGACCTCACCAGGAATACACAGGAATAAAATTGGCTACATCTCTGGGGTGAGACAATGGAAAAGTTCAATATCATCAGCCAACACAAGGACAGGGATTGATTGTGGAATAGACCATCAATTGCTAATATGCAAGTTCTAGTTGAAGCTGAAGAAAATGAACATAAATCCATGTGAGCCAAAATATCTTGAATATCTCCCACCTAAATTGAGAAACCATATCAAGAGCAGATTTTACTCATTGAACATTAATGACTGAAGACCAGAAAAGTTGTGGGATGACAACAAGAACATCATCCATGAAGAAAAAGGTCATCAAAGAAACAGAAAAAAGACCAAAATGAATGTCATAAAAGACTCTGAAACTTCCTCGTGGATCTAGAGAAGCTAAAGTAAACAGATAAAGAACTGAACAGATAATTTCAAAGGACAGATCGAGAAGACAAAGTATTATAATGAGATGTTCAAAAGCTTAATTATAAAACCAAAAGGGAAGAACATGCTCAATATGAAAGAATAAAATGTCTGAATCTTGGATTGCAATATTGAAAGACTACATGGGCAAAATACTGAATGATGTAGAAAGCATTAAAATAAGATGAAAGTAATACACAGAATCACAGTAGCAAAAAGAATTGGTTGATGCTCATCCATTTCAAGAGGTAGCGTATGATCTAGAATTGATAATATTGAAGGAACACATCCATGCTGCACTGAAGACATTGGCAAAAAGCAAGGCTCTAAGAGTTGATGGAATGCAAATTGAAATGTTTCAACAAACTGATACATTGTTGGAGTTACTCATTTGTGCCAAAATATTTGGAAGACAACTACCTGATCAACTGATTGGAAGAGATCCATACTTCTGTCCATTCCAAAGAAAGGTGAACCAATAGAATGTGGAAATCACTGATCAATGTCATTAATGTACACACAAGTAAAAGTTCTGAAGATAATTTAAAATGTTTGCAGCAGTACATTGACAAGGAGGTGACTGAAATTCAAGCTGGGTTAAGAAGAGGATAGGAAAGTATGGATAGCATTGCTGCCACCAAATGGATCTTGGCTGAAAGCAGAGTATCCAAGAAAGATGTTTACATGTGTTTCATTGACTATACAAAGACATTCGACAATGTGGTTCATAAGAAACTATCAACAACATTGTGAAGAACACGAATTTCAGAACACTTGAATGTGCTCATGAGGAACCTGTTCAGAGGCAAGCATTAGAATATAACTAGGGGATACTAAATGGTTTAAAATTAGGAAAAGTGTGCCCCAAGGTTGTATCCTTTTGCCATTTTTAAAATCTTTGTGCCAAGCACATAATCCTAGAAGCTTGATTGTATGAAGTATAATGTTGCATCAGGTTTGGAAAAAGCCTCATTAGAAAACTACAATATTCAAATGACACGCTTTTTCTTGCTGGAAGGAAAGAGGACTTGAAATACTTACTGATGAAGATTAAAGATGATAGCCTTCAGTATAGATTGCACCTAAATGTGAAGAAAACAAAAACTTAACAGAAATGGAGAAAGATTGCAGTTGTCAAAGACTTCCTTTTGCTTGAGATCCACAATCAGTGCTCATGGAAGCAGCAGTCAAAAATCAAATGTGCAAATCTGCTGCAAAAGTCCTCTTTAAAGTGCTAATGATTAAAGACACCACTTTGAGGACTAGTATGACCCAAGTTATGGCATTTTCAGTTGCTTCATATGCATGTGAAAGCTGGACAGTTATAAGGATGACTGAAGAGTAGTCGATGCATTTGAATCTTGGTGTTTGAGAGCAACATTCAAAGTACCGTGGTCTGCCAGAAGAATGAACAAATCTGTTTGGAGAGGGGTAGATTGTACTTTGTACGTCTCTTGTACTTTAGACATGTTGTCAGGAAGGGCCAGTCCCTGGAGAAGAACATAGTGCTTGGGAAAGTGGAGGGTCAACCAGAAAGAGGAAGATCCTCAATGTGAGATTGATACAGTAGCAATATTCGGCTCAAATATAACAATTGTGAGCATGACGCAGGACTGGGCAGTGTTTCCTTATGTGGTACACAAGGTCAACTGTGAGTTGAAACCAACTGAAGGATGGACACCCAACAATAATAAACTTGGTCTATGAGAATGCTTGCTGTCAGATAACTGGATGTTATTTATTCAAGGTTGTATAAGAAACATATATTGCTTTCCAGAGATCCTTGAAAGGCCACTAACATTAAAGATCGGGACAGCACTTTGATCATGAAATTTAGAAAGGAAACAAAAAAGCAAATAGAGAACAAATTCTGCTCATGGAGTTAGTTGGAAAACCCAGTTACTAGGCTGCATTACTGATTACAGGTATAACATTTTCTGTGAGAGGATAGATGATTGTATTAGACCTGTGGTTGCTGTGGGTTGTTCTGATGGTGAAGTTTCTGTTTGAGAAGGTGGTGTGTAGGTGTGTGTGCATGCTCATCTTTTCTCCTGTATATCTTCAGGCATTCCATGTGGAGGATGCGTATTGTTAAACAGAGAATTACGTACATCACCACACTGCAATCAGAGCATTTGCATTGTTACAATTGTTTGTTATAACATTCTGTCCATCAACAATTTTTAGATGAGAAATGAATGAATTTAAGAATTAGTTCGTGAACATATTTTTCTTTGTGCTGCTTAAAAGACCTTAAATGTCCGTGAGACTCTGGTGTGTCTATGTTTATGCTTCTTTAGAAAATAAAGTCCTTTGTTCAGTTTTATAATTCAGTGTGGATGGAGAGAGTGAAGAGAATGAGAAGTTAATTTGAATTCTATCTTTAGCCAAACCAAGAGTCATTATTTTGTTCAGTGAGAGCGAAAAACTAGGCCTAGTAAAATCATTAGAATCTAATATCTGGTGCCCAATAAGCTGTAGTGAATGTGGGTTAGATGTTTGTTAAATTGTGGTTGCTCACCCTGTATCGCTATTGGTCGGAACCAACTCGACGGTACTTAACAACAACACCAACCCTATATACAAGATGTTATGCAACTGTGGTTACCACAAAACTCTAGCTTCTTCACATACATCTTAGCACCTAACCCTACCCAGTTTCTTTTATTTTTGATAATTCTTTAAATATTTAGCCTTGGCTGTCTTCTTATTAATCTATACAATCTTTTTAGAGAATACAGGTTAAAAGACCTGTCTTGTGATTTAATCACCAGCAATGTGACCCAACCAATTTTATGTTTACTCTAAATTATCTTTTGAATTTCAGTGCTGTGTTTCCCATCTTCCTAAATTCTATATTGAACATCTCTAAAAATATTCTCTGAGAATTTCAAAGTCAGTATGTTCAGATTTTACTTCATCTTTCTCTCCCTTTCCCTATCATGTTAAGGATCCACATATTTCGAGCTAGAAAATAGCATCCTTATAACCCTCTAGTTACCAACGGCCCCACCTCACCACACACAGTTGGTTGTTGGGCTCCATCCATTCTACAGCCTTCTTTTCTTGTTACCGCTTTGCTTTTTGGTATCTTTTCCTAGTTCTGATCATACCACCTGAAGACTATTGCAATTACATGTGAACTGTACTTCTTTACATCTTTCATTGATAATTTATGCACCACAATTTCACCAGAATTATCCATTCAAAACAACAATTTTTATCACTTAAAATTTCCCACCTAAAACCAAACAAAAAAATCCCCACAAATTTCTTCCACAGTCATGTTGTAATTCTTTAGCATGTTAATATACATAGACATTCAGCATCTAGTACTAGTTAATTTCATCTCACCCATTATCCACATCCTTAGAAAAGTCATATTGATCATCATTTTACTATTTTATTATTCTTACTATTACAGAATCATATATATGTCTTCCTCCTTTCTAACCCCTTGTTAGACGCTGGGTTCCTTAGGATTACAACCAAAGCTTATTCGTATTTCTCTTCCTAGCGCCTAATTTTTCTTTCTCTAACACCTAGTCTGGTGCCCATTCATAGCAAGTACTAAACAGATGTTCATTAAGTCTGACCACTTGAGTTGTAGCCAGTCAGTGTTGTCTATGGATAGGTGGTATTGTGAGCCTTAGCTTGGGGGCTGATCTGGGATATTCTTTGTGTTTAATGTAGATGTGATTTAGCCGCTGGCTGTATAGGTTGTGAGATTATATTGCTTGGGAATTGTGTGTAAGAGTCAGTGTTACAAATAACTGACTCCATGTGAGCCAAGGTTTTCTGAGACATCAGGGTCTGTCATATTCTACACCACAGTATCATTACCATCTCAGTGGGTTCCAGGACTCTATGCTTCTGTATCTGTATGTGAGTGAGCTTAGTCCATGAGGTTTAATGCCTACTGTTGGTTCAGTTCAGTACCTTGTTGTTACTTTTATTTTTAATTTGGAAATAATTTTAAATTTTAAGAGAATTTGCAAAACATAAAAATAATACAAAGAAATATTCCTTTACCTCCTACCATGTTGTTGTTGTTGTTAAGTGCCGTCAAGTCAGTTCTGACCCATAGCGACCCTTTGTAGGGTTTCTGAGGAGTGACTGGTAAGCTTGAACTTCTGGCCTTCTGGTTCAAACGACTTTGCAGTCTGGTGCATTAACCCACAGCGCCACACCAGGACTCCACCTACTACCTGTTGTTGTTGTTAAGTGCCTTAGAGTCAGTTGCAACCCATAGCGACCCTGTAAAGGGTTTCCAAGGAGCAGCTGGTGAGCTTGAACCACTGACCTTGCTGTTCAAATGGCTTTGCGGTCTGGTGCATTAACCCACAGCATCACATCGTCTACCTAGATACACCTAAATGTTTGTTTCGGTTTCACTTTACCATTTGCAGTCTCTTTCTCATGCATTTTCTTCCCCAGAACCATAAGAGATCATTACATACCATGGCTCTTTATCCTTCACTTCTTCTGTGTGTATTTCATAAGAATAGGATATTAGTTTATATTACCCGAGTACAGTGCTCAGCTTCAATAAATTTATCTCTCACAAAATCCCATTTTATCTTCTGAACTATAATTTAGTTTACTTCCTCTCCCTCTTACACCCAGTGCAGGATCCAGTCATAGGTCAAGTATTACATTTAGTTGTTACATCTCTTTTGTTGTTGTTGTTGTTGTTAAGTGCCTTCGAGTCGGTTCCGACCCATAGCGACCCTGTACAGGGTTTCCGAGGGTGTAAATCTTTACGGGAGTAGAAAGCCTCATCTTTCTCCCGCGGAGCGGCTGGTAGTTTCGAACCGCTGACCTTAAGGTTCGCAGCCCGATTCGTAACCACTACGCTACCAGCCTTCCTTAATAAACGTGCACATTTTTGCAGCCTCATATGCCATCATCTCTTTGAAGAATAGTGTACCCATTTCCATCTTTTTAATAAGACATTTCTCATTTAGAGGTTTGACAGGTCAGTAGATTTTTTTTTTTTCTATTAAACTAACAAATAGTTGAAGGTGAAATACTTGTAAGTTATTACCATATCTAATATAACTTAACGATTATGCTAAAACTGTTACTTTTTGAGTTTATTGGTAGTATTTATGAATCTTCATGCATAAGTAAAGCTGATACTTCAGAAATGTTTACATCTAAAAGGAACAGATTAAAAACAAATTTTGGTAAATAAATAGACAGATCCTGAAAGGAGAAATGAAATAGTATTACTGGGTTTTTATTGATTTTTAAACCAAACAAAAATAGTTCAACTGAAGAAGAGGGGAAAATGTGTTTTGTTTTTCCAAATGAAATGTTTTTTTTGTGTGTGTTTAAAATTTTAAATGCTATGATGATTAAATTCTCCTCCAAACCCATAATTTGAACAATTAATTGATATTGTCTTTGAATAAATCTTTTTGTTGTTATTTTTAAGAAAGTGTGCTATTTTGACTACAGGTATTTTTAAATTAATTCCTTGTAGAATAAAGCCCTGAAGGTATTAAAACACAATGCATGAATATTTAATAGATAGCAAATATTTAGGATAGTGAAACAAGAAAGTAAATTAGCATCCAATTAACTAAGCTGCAATGGATATTTATCTCCAGTATTGGAGAGAATTGTGTGGTATGGTGTTTCTGTTTGTTATTGTTTGTCATCTGTTCTTCCATTTCAGCTAAACTCATGAATTGAGAGGCAGCCTGGGCTTATTTCCACAACATGCAGACCTTATTGTGCATTTATACTTGCTTACAATATGCTTCTCTCTTCTTTTCAAGCGTGGTCATCTTTCATTTTCAAACCTTAGGGTGCTCAAACAGCACAACAACCAATCAATCATGTCTAGGTAGATAGATAAAAAGGATTTTGTCAAATACCATTTCTTTATACATCAACATTTTTCTTTCTCACTTTGTTATTTACGATAACCTCTTAGACTTGAAAATAGCATTTCCTTCCCTGCAGTTTTTGTCATTTGCGTTTGGAAGACTTTTTTTTTTCTTCCAGTGAAAACAATCTGATGTTGCTTTGAGAAGAAAATATCTCCAAAACTATACTCTTTTTGTTTTCTTCTGTAATAAAGGTATTTTCTTTTCTTTATTTTTCGTAATTCCGAGTGGAGTTTAAGGAAGCAGTGGCAAGGCAGGGTAGGGTAAGGCAGGTGTTGACCACATGGACTCTGGAGTCTCCCTAACTGATTCAAATCCCAGAACCAGCCATTTCCTAGTCAAATGATCTTGGACAAGTCACTCCATGTTTCTGTGCCTTTTTCCATCCTCCTCTGTAAAATGGGGATCACTTAACAGTTGTTGATGTTGTTAAGTGTCGTCAAGTCGGTTCCAACCCATAGTGAGTCTGTATAGGGTTTCTGAGGAGTGGCTGGTGGGTCTGAACCGCCAACCTTGCACTTCAAGCTGACCTTGTGGTCTAGCACATTATCCTGCAGCACCGCACTAGGACTACAAGCCACATAACAATAGCTATCCATAACGTGATTATAAGTATTTGTTGAATCAACACTTGTAAAATATTTAAAACAGTGCCTAGAATATAATAGGAAGCCTGGCATGGTGTTGTAAGATAAGCACTGGACTGGGAACCACTAGGTCAACAGTTCAATTTCACCAGCTGCTCCTGGGAAACCTAATACAGTGCGACTAAGAGTCAGAATCCACTCGATGGCATTTTAACAAGAACAGAATACAATAAGCATTTGTTTTAGAGTCCCTACGTGATGCAAATGGATACTTTGCTAGGCTGCTAACTAACATGTTGGAGGGTGGAGTCCACACAGAGACACCTCAGGAGAAAGATTGGTGACTTACTTCTTAAAACTCAGCCAGTGAAATACAGTTCAATGTTGACACACATAGGGGCCACTATGAATTGGACTTGATAGCATCTGTGTTTTAAAAGTATTTGTTTACTAAGGAAAACATCTCTCCTCCTCCACTGTAATCATACTGTCCTTATCCTCTCTCCTCATGGGGTGGTCTAGTGGAAACCTGGAGCAGTAATTTTTCAGAGGGATTGTGGCTGTTGAGTTGATTCCAGCATCCAATATGACTGAATCGATATGCCTCTCAGAGTTTCTTCCACTGTTGTTTTGAAGAACTGTGGATCTTGTTGAAGTTCATCCTTTCAGAAGTGAAAATGCATCAGTTTATTACTCATCCTTGGCTTTGATTTAGTTGAGAGAAGGCCTTGTTCTAAGGGTAAATAAGTTCATTCACCCCTGGACCTCTAGTTACTCACAGTTTGCTTTCATTTTGATTTAGAAGAAACTCCAATCTAAAGCTCTTGTGCCAGATGACAAAAATGTAAATTGGAAAGAAAATAATTTTCAAAGATAACTCTAGGACACATTGCCCTAAACAGTCTAAAACGCAGAATATAAATATATATTTAGAAATTGTAAACATTCGTGCCTGAATATGCCCTTTTATCTAAATGTAGTTAAAATGAGTAATTTTTGAGACCTATTAGATCATCAGTTGTTAAATGCTATGGAGTCAGTTCGAACTCAAAATGACCTTATATAGGATTTCCATGGAATAGTTGGTGGGTTTGAACTGCAGACCTTGTGGTTAGCAGTCTGGTAGTTCTCTGAAAGCACCACACAAGGTCACCAGTAGTTTATGTTTACTTCATAATGAAGGCAGCACCAGAGATAACGTGATCCCTTTGACTGCCAGGAACTCGGGGACATTTTAGTGTGTGAAGACCATTTTTGGTAATCATTGAGTTACATGGAATAGATTTATTTACTTTATTGAGGACATAATACTCTGGATAAAAATCGTTTATAATCCAATGAGATTTTAAAACTGTCTGCAAAGTTAAAAAAGTCCTAAACCAACATCTTCACAGAAAGCAAAGTCAGAGTAAATGTAAACTTCTAACGATGAGTAATGAGTTGATATAGAGGATATATATTTAAGAGGAAAAGATACCGCATAGCACTCAAGAACTATAGAAAACTGAAAGAAGTTCATGTGTTGAACAGTGAATGAGAATTTAAAAAGCTATTAACCTTTCAGATGGTTCAAATAGTGTGTTGATGAGTAACTGTTTTCCATTAATTAAGGTATAATATAAATTCAAACTATAGATTAAGGAAATAATGGGACATATTTCCTTAAAATAATCAAAATCAACTCCATACTACATGCTCTGTTGTTCTCAAATGTGTGATAATTGTCCCTTGATTTGGTTGTAGTAGTACAAGTAGTAGAAGCCGGGCCTTCTCTTTGTGATGATTTCTATAAACTCCTGATAAAAAGCTTCTGAGAAAAGTTTTGATGAACTCTTGACATGGCTGGGTATCATTTATTCAGATGTTCTTTTTGGTCTCATCTGCCTGTGATGAAGATAGAAATTGTTTTTTGTTCTTTTTTTTTAAGTTAATGAAGAAGTGAGTAGAAAACAGGCACCATTTAAAAACTGGTAGACATAAGAGTTATATTATATTGTTATAATTGCTATGTTGTTGTTAAAGTACCGTTGAGTCGATTCCGACTCACAGCGACTCTGAATATGGTTTTCAAAGAGCAGCTTGGTTTACAGAAAACAACTAAGGGAGCTCCAGTTGTGCTACCCCAGAAGTAGAGTTGGAAGCATTTAGTGAACCAAGAGTTCATTTAAAGACTTTTAAAGTACATACATTCTTAATGGTCCCCTGGGACAAAGCCTGAGACAGGAGATGTGTTCCACTCTCCTGAGAGGGTGATGTTACATGATACGCTAAGCTGAATCCTTAGTGAATGTTCCATTGCATAGTTCTGGAAATTGTTCCAGGCTCTCTAATTAAGTATCACTTGTATTAATGATTAGATAGTTATCAGTAAATGTTTCCCTTTTCCTTTTTTTAAATTCAGACCAAAGTCCATGGATTTTTTTCTCCTATTGTCAAGTTTAAGGAGCTCTGGTAGCGTAGTGGTTACGAATCGGGCTGCGAACCTTAAGGTCAGCGGTTCGAAACTACCAGCCGCTCCGCGGGAGAAAGATGAGGCTTTCTACTCCCGTAAAGATTTACACCCTCGGAAACCCTGTACTGGGTCGCTATGGGTCGGAACTGACTCGATGGCACTTAATAACAACAACATTGTCAAGTTTAATATCATGCTTTCAACAGTTCCCTTCTCCCGGCATTTGAAACCAGATTTCTGCAGTGGAGGGATATAATCAGAAGACTCTGGTATTCACATTAAGGATGATGTACTAGTAGATTGGAATGAAATTGCAATGTATGTTTGATTCATCTTTTTCTTTGGATATTTCTAATGCTAGTTTTGTCATGTACTGATGATTTAGTGTTGTTGTGTCAGAGGTGGTAGTTTTTCTTTGATGATTAAAAGGACATTTGCATGAATTATATTGGGTTGCTTTTTAGATTTAAAGTTTGTGGAGAAACCTCACATAGAGCTTATATTAACCAGAGCAGTTGGAGCTGCAACTGATTTTAATGGCACATTTTAGGAAAAAACAAAAAAAAAGGTTTTCAGAATCAACACAAAAAACATGTTGCACTGTTCATCTATGCCAAACGATGCAATTTGTCATCTTGTAGATTGGTATTTTTTAAAATATTAAGCCATCTTTTGTGATGTTTGTGTAGTGACACCATTCAAGTTAGCTGTTACCTAATTTTTCTTGTTGTTGAGTGCCGTCGAGTCGGTTCTGACTCATAGCCACTCTGTATAGGGTTTCTGAGAAGTGGCTGGTGAGCTTGAATCTCTGACCTTGTGGTACAAACTGATCTTACAGTCCAGCGCATTAATCCGCGGCACCACACCAGGACTTCTAAATTGGCTTGCTGTTGTTGTTATATGCCATGGAGTCAGTTCCGACTCATAGCAACCCTGTACAGGGTTTCTGAGGCTGTAAATCTTTACGGGAGCAGAAAGCCTTTTCATTCTCCCACGGAACAGCTGGTAGTTTTGAACTACTGACCTTGAGTTTCACAGCCCGATTTGTAACCACTACGCTATTTAACGTGCAGTTAATTTAATTGCATAAGATATAATTCATTTAGTTTCAAGTGCTTAAAAAATCAATGGGAGAGGAGACTAGATCAAAGGTTTCTTAGGTAAGTAGATACTGAGTTGCGTTTGCATCATCACCATCAATAAAGGCAGCAGTACTCACAGCCAGCCTGGGATCCTAGCCTAGGCTGAGTGAAGAGGGTTTTGAATATGCCTTTGAGAAAGTGCATCTAAGTCAGGTGTGCAGACTGTGGTAATCCATATGGAGACATGAGAGGTAGGCTATTCAGAACTCTTTAAGGACTCAAGCTGGGCAAGGAACGGCCCAGCTCCTCAGTACACTGGCACAGCCGGGAAGCCTAGGACACCTTAGGAACTTGAGACTGTCAAAACAAAACTAGGGCACCACTAGCAAGGAGACACTGATAGTCAGCCAACTCTGCTGTCCTACCTAGAGAAGTTCTTAAGTGCTTTTTGTTGTGTTCCAGGCTCAATGTTTGGCTAGATGAAGGTACAGTAATTTACTACACCTGGCAAACCCTGATACAGAGTTGGCATATCCATGTCTGACTGGTGCTGACAATGATTAATTACATAGTGGTGCAGCAGGATACAGTCAAGCGAGGTCGTGAGCAAAGTGCTGCTTTATTTGTGGTGTCTCCTCCTCCACTTGATATTTTAACTTTGAAATGAAGCTGACAGGGACTGTAGCAACTAAAGAGAAAAAAAAAAAAAGCCAGATTGGAGTGAAATCTGTACGTATCCACTCATTAATTCAGTCTGGCATTCAACAAATATTTATTGAATACCTTAGTATGCAATATCCAAAGTGGGTGAATATTGTTAATCTGTATAATTCAAATTCCACCTTACCTAATGAACAGCCAGTGTTTTACTCAGAGGCACAATTTAGCAGTGGCAAAATTAATTTGGATTCCAAAGTTTGGTTTTTTTCTTTAAACAGTTACTCAGGTCTCTGCAAAACCCAAGTTGGAATCAAAGATGGCTTTATCTTGGCTCTGATAGAGTGTTGTTTAAGAGAGCAAGAAATGGTCTGTTTTAGTAATTGGATGTATAATCTATATTGTGAATTGGTACTAAGGATTTGAGAGATGAAAGGGAGGACAGAGAACAGATTGTTCTTGTTGATATTCATTGTTAAACATCTATTGCATAGTTCGGTGGTGCTGGCCTCTGTGGTGTTAAATGTTTCTTCCATTACCTCATTTAATATAGTCAGCATGGCATTAGGTACCAACAGCCTTTGTTTCTGAGATCCTGCTGACTGGACACACCCTATCCTTTAGGACTGTACCAATGTTGACTGGTTGATTGTAGGACTGTATACCAAAGTTGTTATACACTCCTACAATCAAGTCCTACTTACTAAGCAGGTGTCTTAGTAGAAGTGAATGGGCTGTAGTATTCCGAGGGGCTGCCTGTCTTCCTAGGATTTGAGATGGTGGCCTGCAAGGAGGGAGACTCATGGCGTGATTTCCCCACCCCTAGATGTGGAATCCCACTTTGGCAGTGTAGGATAATCACTGGACTGCTAACCACAAGGTTGGCAATTCAAACCTACCAATTGCTACTCAGAAACCATATACGGGGTTGTTATGAGATGAAGAGCTGACTCGATGGCACTTAACAACAACAACTACAAAATGGGGTACAGAATATGATTTGGGTGGTGGTTGACCATTTGTGTGCAGAAGTTAAGCATGTGGAACAGTATCTCAGACGTCTGTGAAAGTCTGTCCTTAGCCTACATTCAATGGCAAATGAAAGCAACAGGACAAATTGAGACACAAACTTTGGAAGAAAAGAAAAAGCTTAATAGTTTAGTACCTTTAATGCCACTTCCTCCCCCCCCCCCGCCCCTTGAGAACAAGGGACCCTTCATTTTCATTTTGAATTGGGCCCTGCAAATTATGTGGTGAGTCTTGATAGGCATAGTGTTATCTTCAGTAATCATTTACTATACACAGTACCCACTTGTTTTCACTGCTTCATCCTATATTTGCTTGAAATCTCTGTGACATAATAAGAAGATATTCAATGAGACTGTGTGGGGACTAGAACAGCACAAAACCCATAATGATATAAATATGTGGTGGAAAATTACAATAAAACCCTTGCATCTTCCACTTTAATTTTGCCTCAAGGAAATGGCAAAGTGCCCAGCTGGCAATAACCAGTTCCAAATGAGCTGCCAAAACTGCTAGGTGCTTAAATATGTATAGTTTGTTGCTCTTCCCCATATTGGTGCCTGACTATATATTTTGGAGTCTGATTCAAAGCCAGGGCAGGTGTCTGCCACCTGGAAACATTTTCTTAAGTGCCTTGCTAATATCAACATGGTAAGACCCATTGAAATGTTATTTTAAAATAACATTAAAACTGCTTTACACATGTATACATATCTATTGAAATACAATCATAAATAGGCTTAAAATGTTTTCAACTAGAATTCAAAAGGATATGATTTGTATCTTGGAACAATGATGGATTCTTATAAAAAGGAACATGCTTATGGAAAACATTTAGATAAAATTAAAATATTTAAAATATAGTAAATGCAGCTTGAACTACTAGCATAACAAAATTAGACTGCTGTACCACAAATAGAGATGCCTAATACTCTGAGAAATCCTGGTGTGGCTCTGTGGGTTGGTCTGTAAAGTTGGCTTGAATCGCAAGGTCAGTGGTTCAAGTTCACCAGCCGCTCCTAGGAAACCCTATACAGAGTCATTATGAGTCAGAATCGACTTGATGGCATTAAACAACAACAAAGTAACTATCAGGAGCCCTGATGTGGTACTGGTACTATAGAATAAGCTCTGGACTGTTTTCCGCAAGGTCTGTTCTAATCTGCCAGCTGATCCTCAGAAACCTTATCCAGGGTCACTATGAATTGTAACCGGTGTGGCGCTGTGGGTTAATGCACCAGACTGCAAAGCCATTTGAACTGCAAGGCTGGCGGTTCAAGCTCACCCAACTGCTCCTCGGAAACCCTACACAGGGTCGCTTTGGGTCGGGATTGACTCGATGGCACTTCACAACAACAATAACAAGAGCATTTAACAACAACAGCTCCAGTAACTGCTAGGTAACCTTGCTACTGGTAACAAGCTGATGATAAAAAATATGCACACTTTTTATGACATTCTTCATAAAAGGTTGATTAATTTTTGGGGTGAAAAACAACAGACAAAAAAAATTTCATTTTTGTACTTTTGTACATTACAAGTCTGATTATTTCAGAATGCTTACAAGCAGTGCCAAGTCTCTAAGGACGGTTTTTCTTTTCTTTTAACTAGCTCAATCATTTTCCATGTGCATCTCTGCATATAAAGGGATCAATGAACTTCAGAAGTTTGTGAGGCCAGTTTTTGTTTGAATGCTTGTCTGAACAATCTGAACCACTTCCCAGTGTTCATCTAACCAAGCAACTATTTGTTTATAGTTCTGCCTGACCGGAAGTATACTCTGCTTAATGTCCTGGTTGCTTTCTAATTCAGAGTACATAATTTCAACTGATCCACTTGGAGGATTTCTTCCCCAGCTTTATGAAGTCCAGGCAAAGAGGGTTCTTTGAAACCTAGGATTAATAAGACCATGTTTTCTTCATTACTTTCATATCCTAACCTCCCACTTCTAAATCTGTTGCCAGATTCCCAAACAAAAGCAAATTTAACTGATTTAATCCTTGTCTCTTCTTCCTGCTCACTATTACAAAGTTGCTAATTAGGAGCAAAGTGTCCAAACAAGTCTGTAGAAAGAAGAAAGAGACCCAGCAAGGGGTCCAGGTAATATGTAAAGGGGGTAATTAATGTAAAAATAATCATGACTGTGTTGTCTAGGAGTAGTGTTTTAATATAGTCACTGCAAATAAACTCTGTGTCCTCCTATGGTTGGTGGAATCTGTAATTTCCTTCTCCTGAGTGTTCTTTGGAGCCAGCGTGCTGGAGGTGAGTGGGGTCTCTGGGTAAGTTAAACTCTCTGTTTCCTTTTCTGCATCTTCACAGTGGGCTTGGTAGTGTAGTTCTATGGAGCCCTGCTGGTGCTGCTAGGCTGCTAAAGGAAAGGTCTGCTGCCAGCTGCTCTGCTGGAGAAAGCTGTGGCTGTCTGCTCTCGTAAAGATTACAGCCTCTGTAGCCCTTTGGGACGGTTTTGTTCCATCCTATGAGGATGTTATGAATCAGCGTCATGGTAGTGGACTTGGTATTGGTTTTTAGAAGAGACTCCGAAACTTGCTCATGAACATAGAATAACTTAAAAAAGGGGGAAAAAAAGAATGTAAAAGACCTGAACAGAAGATTCCAAAGGATAGTTTATGAAGACAAAGTAAAGACATGTGCAAAGACCTGGACTTTAAAAATCAAAAGAGAACATGTTTGACATTTCTCAAGCTGAAATAACTGAAGAAGAAATTCAAACCTCAAGTTACACTATTGAAGGAATCTATGGGCAAAATATTGAAGGATGCGGGAGAAACATCAAAAGAAGATGAAAGGAATGCACAGTCTTGAACCAAAAAGAATTGCTCGATGTTCAACCATTTCAGGAGGTAGCATGTGATCAAGAACCAATGGTATTGAAGGAAGACATCCAAGTTACAATGAAGGCATTGGCAAAAAGCAAGGCTCCAGGTATTGATAGACTACCAACTGAAATGTTTCAACAAATGGATGCAGCACTAGATATGCTCACTTATTTATGACAAGATATTTGGAAGACAGCTACTTGGCCAACTGACTAGAAGAGATCCATAGTTGAGCCTATTCCAAGGAAAGGTGGTCCATCAGAATGTGGAAGTTATCGAATGACATCATTAGTTATCACACAAAATTAAAATGTTGATGAAGATAATTTAAAAATGATTGCAGTGGTACATCAAGAGGGAACTTCCAGAAATTCAAGTCAGGTTCAGAAGATGATGTAGATGAAGGTTATCGTTGTCGATTTCAGATGGATCTTGCCTGAAACCAGAGAATACCAGAAAGATATTTGCCTGTGTTTCATTTACTTAAGAAAGGTATTTGACTGTGTGGATCATAACAAATTATGGATAACATTGTGAAGAATGGTATTTCCAAGACACTTAATTGTACTCATGCAGAATCTGTACATAGACTTAAGAGACAATCATTTGGACAAACCTGTGGCTTAAATCTGGAAAGGTATGTGTCTGAGGTGTATCCTTTCATCATACTTATTGAATTTGCATGCTGAGCAAATAATCTGAGAAGCTGAACTATGTGAAGAATAATGAAGCATCTGGATTGGTGGAAGACTCATTAACAACCTAAAATATCCAGATGTCACAATCTTTCTTGTTGAAAGTGAGTAAAACTTGAAGTACATACTGAAGAAAATCAAATACTATCGTTGTCAACAAGGGTTACACTTCATCATAAAGAAAACAAAACCTCACAACTTTACCAATAAGCGATATCACAATAAACAGAGTAAAGATTGAAGGTGTCAAGAGTTTCGTTTTACTTGAAGCCACAATCAGTGTTATGGAAGCAGTAGTCAAGAATTCAAATGATGTATTGCTTTGGGGAAATATGCTGCAAATGATCTCTCTCTCTCTCTCTCTTTTTTTGTCCACATTGTTGTTGTTGTTAAGTACCATGGAGTCAGTTCCGACTCATAGTGACCCTGCACAGGGTTTCTGAGGCTGTAAATCTTTACGGGAGCAGAACGCCTCATCTGTCTCCTGTGGAACCACTGGTAGTTTCGAACTGCCGACCTTGAGTTTAGCAGCCAGATTCGTAACCACTACACTACCAGAGCTCCTTCCACATTAGATGCATTTTAATTGGAAAACATAGATAGATGAAAGTAAAATGATAAAAAAAATGACACTATGCAAACAGAAGCATAAAAGACTGTCATGGCTGAATTAATATCCAATGAAGTTGATTTCAAAGCAAAAGAGTATTATAAGAGATAAAGAGGGCATTGACAGTGATAATAAAAGCATTTTTTTTCTAGAAAGACATAACAATACTCAATATTCAGTCACCTAATAAGAGCATCAAAATCTGTGAAGGAAAATTGATGAATGACAAATAACACAGTCAGAGAATATAATTCCCATTTCTCAGTACGTATAAACAGAAAAGAAATAAACTCAATAGTATAGTGGCTCTTCAAAAAAGTTGGAAATAGAAATACCATTTGACTTAGTTACTTAGTATTTACTTAGTAAATGCTGTTGTTATTAGGTAGCATCACGTCAGTTCCAACTAATAACGACCCTAGGCTCAACAGAATGAAACACTGCTCAGTAATGCACCATCCTCGCAATAGTTGTCAAGTTTGAGACCAGTGCTAATGTCACTGTAGTGATCCATCTCACTAGGGGGCGCGGGGTTTTTTTCTCTTTTTTGCTGACCCTCTACTTCCTCTGAGCATGATGTCTTTTCTCAGGGATTGGTCCTTCATAACAAGTGTCTGTCAGTTTGTTGCACTGTGGTGGCATGTGTGGCACTGTGATGCTGTAAACTAAGTAACCGATATTTTAAATGCCAGCAGGATCACTCATGGTGGGCAGGTTTCAGACTAGGAGAGTTTCCAAACTAGAAAAGACTGGGAAGGAGAGGCAAACTATGTCTGAGTATTTAGTCACTGAAAACCTTATGAGTAGCAGTGAAATACTTTTAGATAGCACCAGACTATTGAATATTGAGATACCATGAATAGCAGTAGAATATTGTCTGACCTAATGCCCGAAGATGATTCTCTCAGGTTAGACGCACTAAAAACACAACTAGGAAGAACTGCTTCCTCAAAGAAGAGTTGATTGTGATCACACTAATGGAGTAAAGCTTTCAGGACCTTCATTTGCTTATGAGGCACAATTCACAATAAGGAGAATCAGATGTTAACACCCATTAATAATCAGGACATGGAATGTATGAAGTATAAATCTAGTAAAATTGGAAGTTGTCAAAAATGAAGTGGAACGCATAAAGATTGGCATCCTAGGTATTAGTGAGCTGAAATGGACTGGTATTGAGTACTTTGAATCTGACAATCATGTGGTTAATTACGCTGGAAGTGATACGCTGAAGTGGAATGGAATCACATTCATCATAAGAAAGAACATTTCAGATCTATCTTGAAGAATAATGGTGTGTATGATAGGATAATACCCATAGAAGTACAAGGAAGACCAGTTAATAGCATGATAATTTAAATTTATGCACCAAACACTAAAGCCAATGATGATTAAATTGAATAATTCTACCAACTTCTTAATCCTGAAATTCTCCAAACTTTGAGTCAAAATGTATTGATAATTACTGATGAGTGGAATGCAAAGGTTGTAAGCAAATGATCTATTTAAAAGTTTTCCAAAGCGAAGCTGTCACTTTGAAGACTAATGTGTGTCTTATCCAAGTCATTGTATGTTCAATTACCTCATATGCATGTGATTGTTGTTATTGTTAAGTGCCATCTATTCTGTTCTGACCCATAGTGACCCTATATAGGATTTCCGAGGAGCAGCTGGTGAGCTTGAACCGCCAACCTTGCAGTTCAAACTGCCAACCTTTGCAGTCTGTGCTATCTGCACCACAAATGAAAGAGACCAAAGAAAAATCGATGCCTTTGAATTACAGTGTTTGCAAAGTGTATTAAATATACCACAGCTTGCCAGAAGAATGAAGGAATGAAGAAGTACAGTCAGAATGATCTTTAGAAGTGAGAATGGTGTACTTTGCACATGTTATCAGGGGAGACCAATCTCTGGAGAGGAACATCATGTTTGATAGAGAGTATGTGAACAAGAGGAAGACTCTCAGTGAGATGGATTGATACAGTGGTTGCACTAGATCAAACATAGGAGCCACTGTGAAAATAATGCAGGAGTGGGCAGTGTTTTTGTTCTGTTGGACATAGGACCACTGTAAGTCGTAGCTGAGCTTGATAGCATCTAACAACAATTATTGTGCAGAGTAGCTGTGAAGATCAAATGAGTTAATCTGAGAAGCATTTACAGTAATTCTGATACATAATAAATTAGCATTGGTGAAACCTGAAACCCACTGTCATCGATTTTATTCCAACTCAAGGGATCCCAGTACTTACGGTAACCCCATGCACAGTGGAATGAATGAAAGACAGCCTGAGCCTGTGCCATCCCTGTGATTGGCTGCAGATCAGACCATTGTGATCCATAGGGTTTTCATTGGTTAATTTTTGGAAATAGATTATCAACACTTTAGTTCTTAGTTTGTTTTTGTCTGACAGTTCCTTTGAAACCTGTTTAGCATCATAGCACCACTGATGCCACACCTGACAGACAGGTGTTGCTGTGCATTGGCCAAGAATTACATGGAAGGTGAGAATTCTACCACTGAGTTACCAATGTCTCCATTATGATTACTTATTTTTATTAAGTCAGTGCTGTGACCATTAAGTCTTTTATTAACATCCTCCCCTCCCTTCCCCCCCCCCCCCGAAAGCACCTATTACTATATATGGTAACTAGTGTTCCTTAGACTGTATTTAAAAAACATTACTCTTATACTTACTGTTGAAGTAAATCTGGTATTGTCACTTTTCGGACATTTTCCAAGGACAATGTGAAGTGGAAGATACAGAAGACTCTCTCTCATGATCAAATCCCTCTTTTGTAGGGATGCCTCAGCCAATGTACATGAGTTTTGCTCTTTCTCCTAACTGATTACTAATGTAGTCCAATACCTTACAAATTCGTCTGCCCATCTCATTGGCATGGGCATCACCTATGAACTTATAGAAATGTGGATCTCAGGACACACCCCAGACCATCTGATTCAGAATCTGTATTTTAACAAGATTCCCCTGTGATACTTAAGCACATTTAAGTTCGAAAAGCAGTTATGTTAGCATTTCCTAGGTCTACCACACCGTATTCCTCTTGGGAAATAGGAAAACACTAACCTGAATTTTATTTTACAACACATAATATTGACTTCTCCTATAAGTATAGCACTTCAAGCCCTATGAGATTTCTTAGAAAACGTCTGCTGGCATTCTCTTGGTCGTAATTGGTATTGATTAATGTCATGATTAAAAGTACAGTGTAGATCTACTGGGAGCTTTAGCTCATTGAATGAAAAAAACAACCCCACCTCATTGATCTGAAGCCCTCAGTCACTCACTCTTACCTTTTTAGAGAACACTTCTGATAAATAGCAATAATCTTAGCAGTGAGAGATTTGTCTCAAGGGATAATCTTTTCAACAATGGCTTGCATTGATTAAGTTCATTGCTTTTTAACTGTTCACTTCGTTGCTGTGGTAACTCTTAAAAATTATGATGCAGTTTCTTAGGTGGGATTGTTTATGGAGAAGGTAGCTCAAAGAGTCACATTTAGGCTTTCTGTACTAAAGGTGAATTATTTTTGGAGACTCCTGAGCTGCTGTTTTCTAAATATGGCTTTCTTGAAACAGGATTTCAGATAAGAGAGGAACTGGGTTATGTTTGTAGAGTAGAAAACGTACAGAAGAGTCAGGCTCAGGTAGTCCTCAAGTTTATCATTGACGGTCTGATTTATGGATAAATCTTACTTGCCTTTGGGGTAGCATATCGGGTTATGAGCTGGGCTGCCAACTGCAAGGTCAGCAGTTCAAATATACAAGTTGCTCTTTGGAAGAAAGATGAGACTTTCTGTTCCCATAAAGATGTATAGCCTTAGAAACCCTACACAGGGTTGTTATGAGTCAAAACAGATCCGATAGCACACAAAAACCACCACTGCCTATTTAATCTTTAAACTGGTTCTGTCATTTCTGTCAAAGTGGAAACAGAAGCAGAGTGGACATTTTACAATTTTGCAGATCCACCGGGGTACCCTACTGGGGAATTTTATGGGTGGAATCCCTAGAGAGCAGCTATAAGGACTGTAGGAGACAGCAACATACATTCAAGGTGTTATTACTGGAAAAATAATGGCTCATGGAATTGCCGAGATGACAAAATTTAAAGCAATTTCAGTTTTTCATTTTATCTTCCTGAATAGATATAAGATATAAAGGTATTTGGTAGTGTTATTCACTTCTAAAAATATTACAGAATCTTGAGATTAGAAAATTAAAGATCATAACCAGACATTAATTAATTGCATTTTGATTTAGTGTATGACTTATAATGGTTATATTCACATTAGTATCAACTTTACATCAGGCATTATAATAAGAAATAAAAACAACAACAAAAAGACAAATTATTATTGATTGAGGTCTGCTTTCTTTGAGCAGGGTACCACCATCTTTCAGTGGGACAGTATTGTGTCTCAGCAACACCCAAGTGACCACAGTAGTACAAACTGACAAGAGGTGAGAAATGCCAAGTAATGTGCATTTATTCATTCAGGTTCCTCATCTACTGTGTCCTCTTTATAATTATAACAGTGCTGTTGTTCTTCAATGTCAGCAAGTTGGTTCTGACTCACAGCGACCATGTATAAGTTTTCTGATGAGCAGCTTGTGGGTTTGAACCACCAACCTTGCTGTTTAACCATCATTGACATCCAGTGATTATCCATGCTTATTAAGAAAACAATAGAATTTTCAAAACAAGTATTGCTTCTCCAAAGGGAGACAGAAGAAAGGATTAGACTGATGACAATCATCACCATAATTGGCCTCACAAAAGTGAAATTTCTCAAATGTATCTTAGATTATGTTTTTCCATCAGAATCTTCTAATGTCTCTCCATCACCTCCTGGACAGAGCATTAATTCATCAAGGCATTGTGATGCTTGATGTTCTGGGTCTTCTATGTCTTTTGGTACTTTTGCTTCTGATGCAATGCGGAAACCATAAGGACAACCTCTTTGATATCCCATGCGAGTAAAATTTTACTAAAGGTAATACAGAAATAGCTGCAAGCATAAATTGACAGAGAATGTCCAGAGGTTCAAGCCGGATTCAGAAGAGGCCGTGGAACAAGGGATATCGTTGCTGATGTCCGATAGAGCTTGGCTGAAAGCAGATACTATCAGAAAGATGTTTGCATGTGCTTTATTGATTACACACAGGCTTTCAGTTGTGTGGATCATGACAAACTATGGACAACATTGCAAAGTGTGAGTATTCCTGAACACTTAATTGTGCTCACGAGGAATCTGTACATGGGCCAAGAGGCAGTTGTTCGAAGACAACATGGGAACACTGAATGGTTTAAAATTAA
>NW_006408535.1:19623496-19625165 GCF_000296735.1 Chrysochloris asiatica
GTTGTTAAGTGCCATCGAGTCGGTTCCGACCCATAGCAACCCTGTATAGGGTTTCCGAGGGTGTAAATCTTTACGGGAGTAGAAAGCCTCATCTTTCTCCAGCGGAGCAGCTGGTAGTTTCGAACCGCTGACCTTAAGGTTAGCAGCCGATTCGTAACCACTATGCTACCAGAATTTCTTCATATCACTATATGTATCAATTGTCTATATCCAGACTCTTTTTTTTTTACCCCTTATGTCTACGCCATCTAAGGCTAAATTCAAATTGTGTATATCCAGCCTCTTTTTTTTTTTTTTTTATCTTGCCCCCTTATGTCCACTTTCCCCCCTTGGCACCTGTATTTGTTAGTGACACTGTCATATTTGGGATTATTTAAAAGCTAAACCTTGGAGTGTCCACCAATCCTTCTCGTTCTCTCATGTTTTAGCTCCAATCGTATGCACAGTAAACCCCAACGATTGCCCTTTTCTGATATTTCATATCATACACTCTGTTTGGATCACACCAATGATCTTTTAATTATTTTAATGCAAAGTTATACTTTTGCTATTTATTGGCTCAAAAACAGACACAAAGAAAAAACAACAACAAAAATTACCAAAAGCATTGAAAACTTGTTGACGCCCCATTGCCCAGTAAATAAAAATAATTTTCCTAATCTGGTCATTTGAAACATTCTGGAGTCTACCTTTGCTCTCTTCTTGCTCATTGTTTCTGTCCATGAACCTTGTATACCTTTGACCCTTAGGTACATTGTGATTTTCAATCTTTGAACTTTAGTTATGTTTTTCTAGACAAATGAAATGGTCTCTTCACTATTTTTATCCATGGAAATACTTCTTATCCTTCATCTTCTTCCTAAAGTCTCTTGGTCTTTCAGTATGCAGGTTTAACCCAAAGAAAACACCGTGAGAGTTACAGTAAGGACAATCGTGCCTGGTTTGCAGAGCTGACCAATCTTGCAAATTGTAGATTCTGCTTTTCACATTTTGAACTCCAGAAATTCTACTTTTTCAGTTTAGTCAAATTGCCATAGTTTCTAGAAGACAAATACCATCAAATAAAACTCACAAGATAAATATTTAATGAGATAGATTGTCTATTTACTAATCCACAGTGAGAGAGGTACTTTTGTGGAGTATTACTCTCCACTGCAAGCTATCTGAGAAGCAGAATCCGTAACTAGAAAGTTGCTAAATTGACTCACAATTAAAGCATAAGGAATTGATTGCCCTTGAAGGATATTCCATCCTGGTTATGGAAAACCTCATTTTCCTGTTAGGTCACCTGGTAAGGTTTATTTTCCCTGGATAAGTTGATATAAGCACTGATTGTTTCTTTATGTTCCAATCTCTTATTGATCACCCAATTGATTGAATTACAGTTTTCCTTTAAAAGATTTTCCATTCCAATCCTGTCATTCTAAGAATTCTGCTTTGCTACTTGTTTTAATTTTAGCAGCACCCTATTCTTATCAATTAATTTATGAGGTAATCCAGGACTTTAAATGCCATATTTGTAGGCTCAGCACTGGACTGTGAACCACAACATCAGTGGTTCAAATCCACTGTTGCTCCTTTGAAATCCTATGTTGTTGCTGTTGTTGTCAGGTGCCATAGAGTCGGAACTGACTCATAGCGACCCCATACACAGCAGAACGAGACAATG
>NW_006408535.1:19626301-19637576 GCF_000296735.1 Chrysochloris asiatica
TACGAATCGGGCTGCAAACCGCAGGGTCAGCAGTTTGAAACTACCAGCTGTTCCTCGGGAGAAAGATGAGGCTTTCTGCTCCTGTAAAGATTTATAGCCTCGGAAACCCTGTACAGGGTCACTATGAGTCGGAACCGACTCCACGGCACTTAACAACAACAGCAAACCCTGTACAGGGTCACTGTGAGTTGGAACTGACTCCACGGCACATAACCACATATAATTCACTAAAAATATTGTTTAGTGAATTATACTTAAAGCTCAAATTAAACCAGTGTTGGTAGTGCAAAGTATGTATAGCATATAATTTATTGTTGTTGCTAAGTGCCTTCGACAAATTGACAGATGAGTAGTAGAGAGTCTGTGGTAGCAGGTAGGAAGTGAGTGTGGCATGGGAAAGAAAAAGTGACCAAGTGGGTTGTTTGAAAATCTCCTGTGAAAGAAAAGAGAGGACTGAAACAACTTGATGGCATTTACATGATAGCTTTCCAGGGAAACATTTATGAAATAGCTAGCATCATTTCTTTCTGGAGTTACTTACTATTCTAGTCTACATTGCTTGAAAGCAGGGACTATTTCTGGCTCCCATTTGCTTTTTCTGTATTCTTAAGTATAGTGATTTTGTAAGTTCTTCTTAGAAATCAATTTTGACATGCACTCATTTATTAATTAATGATTTTTTTCTTTCCATCCTCAGTATGAGGAACATGATCTGACCAAATACAAAGACATGGGAAAGCAAAGTTCAAGAGATGCCCTCATTGCTTCCAGGAAACAATCCAGCCATACTCCTTCCACAGCAGATTTGTTTGGTCCTTTGACAGTCGGTGGTATATTCAGTATGCTTTATCAATACCATAATTCAAATGCATCAGGTTATTTTGAATAGGAAAGGAAAGTTTTTAAATAGGAAAGCTATAGGAGCAGGTAGAAAGTAAGTGTGGCATGGGAAGAAAAAGTGAGGGATGAAAGTATTCTAAAAGTGACTAATTATATATATCTATATATAGATAGATATTAGTCACATATATATATATGGCTAAGACAACTTGAGGATATGATAGCTGTGCTGAGGAAGATTCATGAAATGGCTAACAATAAATATTTCAGTAAAATACAAAAATAACAACAAAACAACTCTATATTTTCCCTCTCATTTGAAGTTATCATGTGTTTGTGTGTAGAGTTTGAATTTAAAATTTAATCATGGGGTACTATAAGGTTGCTGCTGCTGCTCTTGTTGTTAAGTGCCAATGAGTCGATTCTGACTCATAGTGACCCTGTATAGGGTTTCCAAGGAGCAGATCGTGAGCTTGAACCATGGACCTTGTGGTTCAAACTGACCTTGTAGTCCAGTGTAGTAACCCTAATAGCCACATCAGGATATTTTCCTGAAATATAGTCTTACCAAATACAAAGATATGAAAAAGCAAAAACAGTCGTGATTTTAGAAATTTGACATGTTGTCAGGAGAAACCAGTTCCTGGAGAATTACATCATGCGTCCTAAAATGGAAGAGGAAGACCCTCAGGAGATGGATTAACACAGTGGCAACAGCAACAGGCTGAAGCATAACAATTATGAGGATGGCACAGGACTCTTGTGCATAGGGGCCCTCTGAGTTGGAACAGACTCAACTGCACCTAACAACAACAGCAACAACATTCTTTATGGGAATAGCTCACTAGGTATTTCTGTGGAACGGCAAGGTGAGCTTGGACCATCAATCTTTCAGTTAATAGCCAAACCCATAATCAGTGCACCCCAAAGCTACTCTGTAATCGAGTACAGTGCTGCCAAAGAAAGTGGCAGGAATTCTAAACATTTGATGATCATTTGCAAGATGTCAAAAATAGTAAACATTTTTAATCCTGGATACTGCAGCCTTATTGGAGAAGAACATGAGTGTTATAAATAACAAATGATCTATAGAAGTACACTTTCCTCAGAAAGCCCTGAGCGATTTCAATTCAGTTTCGAGGCACTCATGTGATTCATAAATAAACACAAATAAATAAAATATCTAAATCTCAGCAAAGTGTCCCACCATGTTCAAAATGTTGGTGGAGAAGCAGTGTGTCTTCTTTTGCCATGATTTACATAGTCCGTTCATTAAAATAACATGTATTTAAGCATGTAAAAAACAATTACTTGGCTTAGTTAGGTTTTCACCTTTTAATGATTCTTATCATATTGAAATTTGCCAAGACATATCAAATCTACAATGCTGAATCTTACAACTTTCTGTATTTTGAGGGTGGTACCAATCATTTTACTCTTTATTGTAAGAACATTATCACAAGCACTTGGCAATGTTCTGGGAATAGTCATTTGTAGTACATGTATATACATCTGTACATGCATACTAATTGTGTGTAATCAATGTACCTACCTGTTTAGTATTTGTAAAATTTTTGTGTAAGATTCTTGGGTTAGCAAAATAAGACTTTTCCAGGCTTATGTCATTAACAAATTATGGAATCCTCCCATTCCCCCAAAAGTGATGTATATGCTTATTTATAGCTATTGAAGCAAAATTAAAACTTAAAGTCAGAGGAAATTGTTTGGTTCATCTACTGGTCAGGTTATTATTGTATAAAAGAAGAAGATAAAGAATCAGTGTTGTGGGAGATGATTTTTATCCTTTTATTTTCAACAATTCAATAAAAGGAAATGACTTGCACAGTTGAGGAGGATGACAAGTGCCAAATCCATAGGTCAGGCTTCTGAAAGGTAGCTTCTTTTGACTTTTGGGGCTACCGGGGTTGAGAATCGCAAAATTGCCTGTTCTGATGTCTGGCTGCTGGCTCACTGAGGCTGTGTTGTTGTTAAGTGCCATTGAGTAAGTTCTGAATCGTAGTGACCCTGTGTAGGGTTCCCAAGGAGTAACTGGTGCGTTTGAACCACCGACCTTGGGATTAGCAGTAATGCACTTGTCCTGCAAGGCTACACCAGGAGCTCAGATATCCCCAATCTGTAGGTCAATAGGCAGACGTCTGTCTTACATCGCAAGAACTAGAAGTCAGATGAGGACAATTTTGATGCATAATTGAGAGAACTCGGCCAGAACATACATATACGAGGGAGTTTTACATTTTTCGTGGAAAATTCCATTATCTTTTAATTATATTCTTTCATGGACTTTTTAAAATCCTTTATTTTATTGAAGGCAGGCTACCCGCAAAAGAGCTCCCCTTATAGAGTAGATCACAAAATGGAGGATAATGACTTACTTCTGAGACTCAGGCCCTAACCAAGTTGACATATAACATTAACCAACACAAGTTGTTGCTATTTATTTTGAGAAACTATTGCAAACCATTTTTCTCAGTTTATACGTTGTTGTTAAGTGTTATTGAGTCAGGGTTTTCAAGGAGCGGCTGTTGGGTTTGAACTGCCAACCTTGAGGTTCAAACAGACCTTTCAGTCGAGTGCTTATCCTACAGTGCCACGATTAGAATGGGGCAAATATTTATTTATACTATAGCAAATGCAATTTAGAGTAGTGGAAGAGGACACTGCTGGAGGACTTTGTGAATATGGACTAGCTTTCAGAAGCACATTAGAGAAATTTGCATGGGCAGTAATCATATTCTTACAGTGACTCTCTGTCTTGACTCAAAATTATATCAGGTAGTTATAAAACTTAGCCTATTGCTTCTTGAAATTATGTATATGTGGATCCCTAATGTTCTGGGCTTGAATTTGAAAGCCCCTCTCATCAAGATTTTTAGACACATTATATTTGCTTTTGCAAATTAGGAGCTCCAACCACAGATGCAAGTATACATTGCCATGTGTGGAATTAATGCTTCAGACAGCTTATGAATATGTATGTGTATTTTGGTGGCGCTTCTGCTACATAAGTCTGAAAAGCAGTGGGAAGTGGGTGGAACTGCGTGGAACTGCATATTGCTGTCAGAAAAGTGCAATTTTCAAAGAAAAAAACATGGGGACAAGTTTTCATTTCAGACATGTGACTTCAAAGACATAAAAATTTGCAAAAAGAAGAAATCTGATACTTTAATTCTTAAAATTTCTGTTGACATTATCACACCACTTGGAAATAATCTTGGTGTTTAAGTGTACATATACCGGCATGAAGACTTACAGAATTCCTTCATTATTCGTGCACCATGAAATTTAGATGGCATATGTTTTTGTGGTTACTTCATTGGATGTCTCTATCACTGCTATGTTCTTAGTGTGTCCAGCTTAAATATAAAAGGGATATTTTGAGTCTACTCCAGTCAGAGGAAATTTCATACTTGTCACTAATTTCTTCAAAATCATGTTTGTCTTGGCAAATCTATTGTTGAGTAAATTGTAAAGCAGTTGCAGTCACTTTAACTTTATTGTCACCACACCAAAGTCATGGTGCCTGGACAAGTGGAGTTGAGAGACAAGAAAACTAATATTGATGTTCTCCTGTGAGTCAGAAAGATGCTGTTGGGTCTTCATGACCTGAGTGGCTCCCATGGGTACTGTTTGAATTAATTAACCTTGTCCTTGCAAGAGACCCTGGGTGACAGAAACAGTGACATGTTCAACATTAACTGAAAGGTTGGCGCTTCAAATCCAACTAGAGGTGTCTTGGATGAAAAGACCAGCAGTCTACTTCTGATAGGTCACAGCCATTGGCAACTCCATGGATTATGTTTTTTGTTTTTGTTTT
This sequence comes from Chrysochloris asiatica, assembly GCF_000296735.1. Classification (NCBI taxonomy): domain Eukaryota; kingdom Metazoa; phylum Chordata; class Mammalia; order Afrosoricida; family Chrysochloridae; genus Chrysochloris; species Chrysochloris asiatica. Next base: position 19,630,977 of record NW_006408535.1, read on the forward strand.
TTCCTATGAAACACATGGGATTGTCATGGGTCAGAATCAATTCAACTGCAACTTCTTGTTTTTATGGTCAGTACAAAGTGGTCTGCTCTATGTCAATCTTGCAGTGTTCCAGAAAACCTTGTCATTTAGTGGCAAGCTGTTGTAAGGATGTGACTAAAGCGAGGTCATATATTTACATATTTCGAATGCTCTAACAGTGTAATTCTGATATTTAAACCATTTTTTCAGAGTATATTTTAAATATCAAACTGAACCAGTGATAAAAGCAGCATCCCTACAATGTTATCTTTTTGGATTAAATTTATAAACAGTTATACACAATTGTTGACAGACTCCAGCAATGTCCTCCCTAAAGGATCACCTCATACAATTTTGCCTTTTCACCTTTTCTGGAACTAGAGACCCTTAGGAGTTTGCCCCAATACCCCACTATCTGTTGTTGTGAAGTGTCCTAGAGTCAGTTCCGACTATATAGGGTTTCCGAGGAGCAACTGATGGGTTTGAACCGCCGACCTTGTGGTTTGCAGTCCAGTGCTGATCCAAAAGAGCCACACCAGGAGGCATTTTAGGAAAAGGGAAAAGAGCTCTTTATTATTACCATTGAAATACAGTGGTTGGTGGTTGTGTGCCGATGAGTCAGTTGTGACTCACAGACCTGTGTATAGGCTTCCAAAGCTATAAACTGTACAGGAGCAGAAAACGTCATCTTTCTCCCACAGAGTAGCTGGTAGATTCAAAATGCTGACCTTGCAGTTAGCAGCCCAACTCATAACCCAGTATGGTATCAGGGCCCTTTATATATAGTTAGAATCTCTATAAATTTTGCTCACTTTGAAAATAGAGCTGAACTGATTGATGGTTAAAAGGTTTTGAGACTAAAATGTTTTCCTCCACATAGTCCAGTCCATCATTTCTTAATGGACTTCCCTATTGGTGGTGTGCCTTGGAGTCGGTTCTGACTCATAGCGACTCTGTACAGGGTTTCTGAGGCTGTAAATCTTTACGGGAGCAGAAAGCCTCATCTTTCTCCTGAGGAACAGCTGGTAGTTTCGAACTGTGATTGTTGTTGTGAAGTGCCATTGAGTCAGTTCTGACCCATAGCGACCCTGCATAGGATTTCCAAGGAGCGACTGGTGAGCTTGAACCACCGAGCTTGTAGTTCAAATGGCTTTGCAGTCTGGAGCATTAACCCACAGCACCACACCAGAACTGTGATTAGAGCTCTTAAATTGGGTTAAAAGAATACATTGTCTGGTAACTATATAAATAATTGTTATAAGTTGTCAATTATATTATAAAAAACAAACCAACAAAAAACAACTTTGTCTCTGGACTCTTCTTGCCTCTATAGCCTCCTTTACAAAAAGAGTAATTTACAATAGTTGTACTTCTTGAATTATGTCTTGTTGTTGTAAAGTACCATAGGGTCGGTTCCAACTCATAGCAACACTGTATAAGGTTTCCAAAGAGTGACTGGTGATTAACAATCCAGTGCTTACCCTACAGTGCCAGACTTCTGTCTCCACCACTTCAGCAGTACTCTAGTCAGGCTTAATAGTAACCTCCAAGTTGCTATAGCCACTAGTCAGTGTTCGGTCTACATCTTACTTGCTTTACCCAGGAACTTGGTAGACAGTGGTTGGTAGACAGTGTATGCCCATGATTCAATTGATTCTATCCTTTTCCAGATCTGCAAATGCTGGAGTACCTCAAGACTCAGTACCTATTCCTCCTCTCTTATCTATTTGGGCCACCACTGGTCTGTCAGTTTGTCTTATTATGGTAACTTGCATGTTGCTGTGATTCTGGAAGCTATTTCATGGGTATTATAAATACCATCAGGGTCACCCACGGTAGATAGGTTTCAGCTGAGCTTCCAGATGAAGGCCGACTAGGGAGAAGGAGAGAGGAGACTACTTCCAAATATTTAGTCACTGAAAACCATATGAATACCAGTGGAACACTGTTGGCACCACATTACTAAATATTAAAACATGATGAAGAGTGCCAGAATATTGTCAGATATAATGCTGAAAGATGAGGCCCTGCGGTTAGAAGGCACTCAAAATGGAACTGGGGAAGAACTGCCTCCTCAAAGTAGAATTGACCGTGAAGACGTGAAAGAAGTAAAGCCCCCGAGACCTTCATTTGCTGATAGAGCACAACTCAAGATGAAGAGAAACAGCTGTAAGCGTCCACTAATAATTGAAACGTGGTATGTATGAAGTAAGAATCTAGGAAAATTAGAAATTGTCAAAAATGAAATGGAACACAATAGCATTGATGCCTTAAGCATTAGTGAGCTGAAATGGACTGATGTCGACCATGTTGAATCTGACAATCATATGGTTTACTATGCTGGGCATGACAAATTGAAGATGAATGCCTACCTAGTCATCATCAAACAGTGATGTCTGTGATAGGATAGTATCTATATGCCATATAAGGAAGACCAGTTAATACCACTATTATTCAAATTTATGCATCAACCATTAAAGCCAGTGTTGATGGAAATTGTAGAATTCTACCAACTTCTTCAGTCTGAAATTACGCAAACATGCACTCAAGATGTATTCATAATTACTGGTGATTGGAATGCAAAGGTTAGAAACAAAGAGGAAGGACCAGTAGTTGAAAAATATGGTGTTGGTGATAGAAATGATGCTAGTGATCACATGATAGAATTTTGTAAGACCAATGACTTATTTGTTTCTAATCCCTTTTTAAAACAACATAAAACACGACTATATACATGAATCGCACCAGATGAAATACACAGAAATCAAACTGACTACATCTGTGGAAAAAAGAGGTAGAAAAGTTCCATATGATCAACCAAAATAAGGCCAGGAGCAGACTGTGGAACAGATCATCAATTGCTCATGTACAAGTTCAGGCTGAAGTTTAAGAAAATTAAAAACAAGTCCATGAGAGCCAAAATATGACCTTGAACACATACCACCTAAATTCAGAGATCATCTGATAAACAGATTTGATGCATTAAGACTCTCAAGACCAAAGACCAAAAGAGTTGTGCAGTGACATCAAGTACATCATATAGGAAGAAAGCAAAAAGGTCATTAAGAAGACAAGAAAGAAGGAGAAGACCAAAGTGGTTGTCAGAAAAGACTCTGAAAATTGCTCTACAGCATAGAGATGCTAAAGCAAGTGAAAGAAATGAGGAGATGTAAGAGCTGAACAGAAAGTTTCAAAGGTCAGGTCAAGAAGACAAAGCCAAATAGTATAACAAAATGTGCAAAGATCCGAAGTTAGAAAACCAAAAGAGATGAACATGTTCAGCATTTCTTGAGCTGAGGGAACTGAAGGAAAAATTCAAGCCTTGACTTGCAATATTGAAAGATTCTATCGGCAAAATACTGAATGATACAAAAACCATCAAAAGAAGATGGAAGGAATACAGAGCCATTGTACCAAAAAGAAATGGTTGATGTTCAAGCATTTCAAGAGGTGGCATATGAACAAGAGCCATTGATACTGAAGGAAGAAGTCCAAGGTATATTGAAGGTATTTGCAAGGAAATGATGCTGGAAATTAATGGAATACAAATTAAAATCTTTCAACAAACTGATGTGGCACTGGAGGTACACATTCACCTATGCCAAGAAATTTGGAAGAGAACTACATGGCTAACTAATTGGAAGAGATCCATATTTATGTTCATTCCAAAGAGAGGTGACCCAATGATGCAGAAATCATCAGGCAGTATCATTAATATCGCATGCAAGTAAAATCTTGATAAAAATAATGCAAAAATGGCTGCAAACATACATCGACAGAGAACCGCCAGTGGTTCAAGCTGGAGTCAGAAGAGGACATGGAATGAGGGATATTATTGCTGATGTAAGATGGATCTTAGCTGAAAGCAGAGAATACCAGAAAGATGTTTCACTATTTTTTTTATTGATGACACAAAAGCTTTTGATTGTGTGGATCATGACAAACTGTGGACAACATTTTGGATAAAGATCGTTCCAGAACACTTAATTATGCTCATGAGGAACCTATACATAGACCAAGAGGCAGTTGTTTGAACAGAACAAGAGGACACTGAATGCCTCAAATTAGGAAAGTTGTGCACTGTTGTTGTTGTCAGGTGCCATCGAGTCGGAACCGACACTATAGTTATTCAATCTGTATGCTAAGCAAATAATATGGGAAGCTGGATTATATGAAGACAAATGTGGCATCAGAAATGGAGGACGATTTATTAACAACCTGTGATATGCAGATGATACAGCCTACTTGCTGAAAGCGAAGAGAACTTAAAATACTGATGAATATCAAAGACTAGAACCTTCCATTTGGGTTGCATCTCAATGTAAAAATACCAAAAATTTTCACCACTGGACCAATAAACAGTATATATATAAATGGAGTAAAGATTGAAGTTGTCAAAGACTTTATTTTGCTCAGGTAAACCATCAACACTCACGTAAACGTTAGTCCAGTATTGCATTAGTCTCTGATGCAAAAAAACCTCTTTAAAAATTTTCAAGAGCAAAGATGTCAGTTTGAGGACTAAGGTATGCCTGACCCAAGCCATGGTACTTTCAAAAGACCATAGAAGAATTGATGCATTTGAGCTATGGTGTTTGAGTATTGTATTAAAAGTACCGTGGACTCCCAAAAGAACAAATAGAACTGTGTTGGAAGACGTACAGCCAGAATGTTCCTTGGAAGCCAGTGTGGCCAGACTCTTGTACTTCAGACATATTATCAGGAGGGACCGGTAGTGATGAAAGATACCATGTTTGATAAAGTGGAGGGTTGGAGAAAAATAGGAGGACCCCAAACAAGATGGGTTAGCACAGTGGTGGAGCTAACTCAGGTTTAGTAACAATTGTGAGTTTGGTGTGGGACTGGGCAGTGTTTCGTGTACACTGCGTAGTGTTATGAGTCAGTGCTGACTTGATGGCACCTAACAACAACATCTATTTGGGAGTCCTGACATTGTGCTGTAGGATAAACACTGGACTGCTAACCACAAGGTTGGTGGTCCAAACCCATCATTTGCTCGTTGGAAATCCTATACAGAGTCATTTGTGTCAGAGCTGACTTGGCACTTAGCAACAACCTCTTTTGCAAATATTTGAACTTATCATTGGGCAGCTCAGTCAGTCCAATGGCATTAAGAGTCATTTATACGCTAATGACTTACTCCATATTTCACTAACCTAGACTGTTCACCAAAGCAATCAATTGTCTGTTTTCAAAGTTAGATGAATGTCTTATTACACATCTAAAAGTGTTAATAGAAAAATGCCTAAAGCAGTATATAGGTGCTAAATACATGAAGAGAACTATTTAAAAACTTTTGATATTGTGTTATTAAATATTGTTTCTAATTTCCATATGCAGGATTGGGGAATTTAACTTAACGTAGACAAACAAGAATCACCTAATTCAGGAAAGCACATCATACACATTTAAATGACTTTTATGTATACTTGTTGATTGCTATTTCATATTTAAAGTTATTTACCTAAGAGACTAATTCAAGTTAACATAATATACCATGTAATACTATCTGAAGATATCATTTAGCAAGAGAAATCATTCGCTTATTTAGAAGTGTTACAAATATTCATATCACTGATATTTATGTATCAATAGATGAAAGAAGAGCAAAGCACTTGTAATTGAGGAAGAAACACATATTGATACGGCCAGCTGAAATATTAACAATGATGTTAATATAATGTGTTTGTTTTGCTTGCTTACCTTCATAGTTTTGTTTTGTTTTTTTGCCTAGGTACAAATAAGCCGCCAACTAAATGGCTTTAAGCAAGTTTAATTTTATAACTAAAATCTGCCTTATAAAAACAAACCAACAAAAAAACAACCTTATCTCTTGATTCTTCTTGTCTCTATCACTACCCTTACAATGAAACATAAGAGTTGTATGCATTGTTGTTAAGTACCGTCAAATCGGTTCTGACTCACAGAGACCCTGTATAGGGTTTCTGGGGAGTGGTTAGTGTGTTTGAAATGAGCGGCTGCTGTGTTTGAACTGCACACCTTGAGGTTTAAACCAGCCTTGTGTTCCAGTGCTTATCCCGTGGTGCCACACCAGGATCTTACACGGTCTGTAATTCTTTTGTTGTTGTTAGATGCCATTGAGTAGGTGCTTCCTCATAGCGACCCTATGCACAACAAAATGAAACACAGCCTGATCCTGGGCCAGCCTCACAATTGTTGCCACACTTGAGCCTATTGATCCTGCCACTTTGCCAATCCATCTCTCTGGGGGATCTTAGTTTTTTTTCCTTAGACCCTCCATTTTACCAAACATGATATCCTTCTCCAGCAACTGATCCCAAAGTATGAGAGACGAAGTTTTGGCCATCCTGGCCTCCAAGGAGCTTTCTGGCTGCACTTCTTCCAAAAAAGATCTGTTTGTTCTTTTTGGCAGCCCATGGCACTTTCAATATTCTCCTCCAACACCATAACTCAAAAGTATCAGTTATTCTACAGTTTTCCTTATTCACTGACCAGCTTTCGCGTGCATTTGTTGTTGTTGTTATGTACTGTAGAGTTGGTTCTGACTCATAGCGACCCTGCACAGGGTTTCTGAGGCTG
>NW_006408535.1:19638966-19642350 GCF_000296735.1 Chrysochloris asiatica
AAGTGTTCCCATGTTCTGTTTGAACAACTGCCTCTTGGTCCATGTACAGATTCCTCATGAGCACAATTAAGTGTTCTGGAATACTCATACTTCACAATATTGTCCATAGCTTGTCATGATTCACACAATCGAAAGCCTTTGCATAGTCAATAAAGCATAAGTAAACATCTTTCTAATAATTCTCTGCTTTCAGCCAAGATCCATTAGACATCATCAATGATATTCCTCATTCTACGGCCTCTTCTGAATCCAGCTTGAACCTCTGGAAGTTTTTTGTCAATGTATGTTTGCAGCCATTTCTGTATTACTTTTGTAAATCTTTGCTCGCATGGGGTATCAAAGAGATTGTCCAATGATTCCCACATTTTGTTAGGTCACCTCTCTTTGGAATGGGCCCAAATACGGATCTCTTCCAATCAGTTGGCTAGTTAGTTGTCTTCCAAATTTCTTGGCATTTGAGGAGTGAGTGCCTCCTGTACCACCTAACTTTCTTGCAAGATTTCAATTTTTATTTTTATTATTTTTAATTATGTCTAAAGCTTACTTTAATTTAAGCATACTTCTTATATACTTAAAAAATCCAAAGTTTTTTTTATAACAATGAGCAACATAGAACATCTAAGAGTTACCAATTTTTTTTAACATATTCTCTAAGACAAAGAAGTATTTACTCATGTTAAAGATATGACAAATTTAAATTATTGATTCCAGGAATGTTTGTTAACATATATTGTATGCAAATTACGTGAGAGTAGAATAGAACATGATTATTCACTGCATGTTTTGTGAAAGCAAAGTTGCAATACAGAAGAAGATAAATTTTCCCTGTATCTCATTTATTCAGTAACATGATGACAAGTGTATTATGTAAAATAGATTATATTTAGGTATGGACTCCTGTGTGTCACTGTTGAATGGCACTTATTGCCAATAACAAATATATATATGTAGGTATATAGAAATTGCATTAAATATAAATATATACAAAGAGTTGAAAGTAAAACAATTTAGGGGTGACTTTGTTGGCTTTCTATAGCTTTAGTTAGAATATAAATAAAATTGTCTTGATGAATTATTGACACATTTGATGAGTAAAAAATTGATATTGATTTTACTTAGGGAATTAATGATAATTGATAAACAATATTCACCTTCTGTTGGGCAAATAAAGAATGAAAATAAATTTTCACATAAATGAAAACAGAAACATCAAAACTTGAGGAAAAATGTTTAGCTTAGTAATATTACAGAAATATAAACAAAACAATTGTGTGTAAGATTGCTGTACTGATAAATTATTAAATAACTTAAAATCACAATTGTCATTTTAAATTAGTTTGTAGGCCATGTGTGAACTCACAAATTGCTAGTATTATAAATTAGAAGGGAGATATAGGAACTCATACCCTGGCAGTATGAAAAGCTGACTCAGTAGATTGGGAGGCTCATAACAGTGATCATATTTTGGCTGTCCGTTTTGTTTCTATTTTTGAGAATTCATTTTATGTTTAATTTATATACAGTTATTTAATCTATATTGTACCTTAATAATGGTGGTGGTGGCTATGTACCGTAGAGTCAGTTCCAACTCACAGCGACCCTGCATAGGATTTCCAAGGCTATAAATCATTTTATAGGCTATTTTTAGAGGTTATTTTTCTCTCAAAAATAGAAGTAACATATGCACAGAGTGAACATTCTGCCTACACAAATGTTTTCTGTAATATAAAAAATGAGATAGCAACCCAGTATTTTATTTTTTAAAATTTCTATTATGAAGGTTAGTAGCTCTGGTAGCATTTGTTGTTAAGTGCTGTCGAGTCGGTTCTGAACCTTGCACATCGTTTCTGAGGCTGTAAATCTTTATGGGAGCAGAAAGCCTCATCTTTCTCCTGCGGAACAGCTGGTAGTTTCGAACTGCCGACCTTGAGGTTAGTATCCCAATTTGTAACCATTACACTACCAGAGCTCCTTATGAATTGGCCTGCTAACCTCAAGGTCAGCAGTTGGAAACTACCAGACGTTCTGTGAGAAAAATGAGACTTTCTGCTGTATAAAGATTTATAGGCTGGGAAATCCTATGCAAGGTCACTATATGTCAGAATCTACCCTAGGGCACATAACCACCACCATCATTATTAAGGTACAATGTAGATAAAACAACTGCATTAGAAATAAAGTAGTAAATAATTCTGCAGTATTCATTACCAGCTGTTCTGCTGGAGAAAGATGAGACTTTCTGCGCTCGTAAAGATTTACAGCCTCGAAAACCCTGTACAGGGTCGCTATGGGTCGAAATCGACTCCAAGGTACTTAACAACAACAACAACAATCATTTATACAGTGAATACAAACATCTTAGAGTCTGTATGTAGAAGGGGATGAAAGATGTAAGCAAACAATGAACTGGTAATTTATGGTTAAGCTCTTAGGGGCTAACTGACAGATTTTGGTTCAAATCTACCAGTAAGTTAATTCATGAGAGAAAATACTTGGCAATCTGCTCCCCTAAAGATTATAGCCTAGGAAACCCTCTGGGGTAGTTCCACTGTGCCATATAGCATCACTGTGAGTCCAGATTGACTTAACAGCACACAACACCAACAGTGCAGTAAAAGCGTACTTTATATTTCTATATGTCATTGTTTACTTCTCTTTTTAACCTACATTGATAATTGTTCCATGTTTTTAAGTAGTATTATATACTAAAGTATGTTGTTATTATGGCACTGTAGAATAAGCGCTTGTCCACGCACAAGGTTGGTGGTTCAAACCCATCAACCACTCCTTGGAAACTCCGTATAGGGTTACTATGAGTTGGAACCAACTTGATGGTACTGAACAACAACAACAAAGTATGTTGCTATTCTTGTTGACTCACAGCAGCCCTGTGTGTAATAAAATGAAACACTGCCCAACCCTGTGCCATCCTCATGATTGTTGCTTTGAATGAGCCCATTGTTGTAGCCACTGTATAAATCCATCTCCTTGATGGCTTTACTCTTCTTAGCTGACCTTTTACTTTGCCAAAGATAATATTCTTCTCCAGGGACTGATTCCTCTTGATCACATGTCCAAAGAACATGAGATGAAGTTCTGCCATCCTTACTTCTAAAGATCACTCTTCTAAGGAACAGCACAGATTTGTTGCTTCTTCTAGTATATTAAATATTTTTTACTAATACCAAGATTCATATATCCTCTGTCTTCCTTTTCATCATCCAATTTTTGCGTTCATTGAAGCAATTGAAAATACCATGGTCATGCACACATTAGTTTTCAAAGTGACATAACTGGTTTTGAAGTAATCATTTGCACTGGATTGGCATAATATAATATGTCATTTGATTACTTGACTGCTGCATCCTTGGACTTTGATTGTGG
>NW_006408535.1:19643585-19662500 GCF_000296735.1 Chrysochloris asiatica
CTATTAGTGCAGTGATTCTTGACATGAGAGCAAAGACACATGGCACGTTTAAGGGCCAGGCACCACAATGATTTGCCTAGCTTCTGAAAACTTTAACAGGCATTAAAACCTACGATGGTTGATGGACGATTGCAAAATCTACTGGTCGAGTTTTGATGGGTTTCGTTTTCTTTGTGTTGATGTGTAATCCACACTGAAGTGTGTAGTCTTATGTGTTTTAAGTCCTCTTCCCTTTCAGCACACAAGGTTGTGTTGTCATGGGTTCTGAATGAGTCTTTCTCCAATTCTGATGCTATGTTATTCTTTACAGATCCCAGCATCTTTTACTTGTTCAGCATACAGTTTTAATATGTGTGGTGAAAGAATACAACCCTGACGTATCGCTTTTCTAATTGTAAACAATGCAGTATCTCCTTGTTCTTTCAGACTGCCTCTTGGTCTATGTACAGATTCTGCATGAGCATAATTAAGTGTTTTGAAATTCCTATTCCTCATAATGTTATCCATAATTTGTTGTTGTTGTTGTTAAATGCCATCGGTTACTACTCATAGAGTTTCTGAGGAGCGGCTGGTGAGTTTGAACCATTGACCTTGTGGTTCAACCCAACTTTGCAGTCCAGTGCATTAACCTACAGTGCCCCACCAGAACTCCATAATGTGTTATGATCCACAAAGTTGAATGTCTTTGCATAGACAATGAAACCGAAGTAATCATCTTTCTGGTATTCTTTGCTTTCAGCCAAGAGCCATCTGATGTCAGCAGTGATATCCCTCATTCTACATCCTCGTCTGAATATAATTTGAACTGCTGCAACTGTTTTGAATCATGTGCCACAAAATTTTATTTGTGTGTAATTTTATTGATCTTATTCTGTAATCATATTTCTTTGGAATGGGTACAGTTATGGTTCTCTTTCAGTCAGTTAGCCATGCAGATTTGTTGATATAGATGAGAGAGCATCAAATTTGCCTTCCAAATTTGTTGAGATAGATGAGAGAGCACCTACAGTTGAAATATTTCAATTGCTGTTCTGTCATTCCTGGAGTCTACTAAAGTATTATACTCTACTATATATTAAAATTTATAAAACCATGGTCCTTGTTTACTATGAATAGAATTAAAACTTGAAATTAGTCTAAAAGAACATTGTGAAATTCTGTGTCCCCTTTTATAAAATCACTATGTTAATTTTGAGATAAGAGTGATATTTGAGTCTAAAATATCTGCTAATATTTCTGGGTATTATGGCAACAACACAAACTTAATCACCCTGCACAGCAGAAATTTGCAAACTGCTAATAAGCTTGATTTAAAATGGCCATGGGAAAAATCTGCTTGTGTTGGAAGGAACATTTGGATTTTAGTAAATATAGAACACAGTCTGTGAATTACTGTGTTCGGAAAAGGTATTTTCTTAGTTTGCATGCTTTAATGTGCATCTTTAATTGCACAATCAATACAGAATACACCTAGACATTAAATAAAATATACATCACAAAATTTTTTTTGTTGAATTCTACAACTACTTTAAGTAAACAGCACCCGTGGATGATTTAACATCCACAGCTTCAGTAAAGTTGTATAGAAGAATCCTGGAGACCAGTTTCCTTTTTCAAAGCTTAAGCAATTTAAAAAATAAAACCAAACCAAACTTGTACCTGTTTATTCCTACTTGAATTAGAAATACCTGTTATTCATGAACATGATTACTTCAAATATTGCTCCTACATAGATCAAACTGCGTTTTTACCTCCCAACTTCTGAAAGAACACATACTGCAGGGATAGTCATGAAGATCTTCACGGATTATGGCATTTAGGGACACAAGTAACTTTGAGCAAACCTATCCTCAGTTGTGACTTTTGTTTTTTTTACGAAGAATGTATCTCACAGATACCTGAAGGGATAAGAAAAAGTGATCAGATGAAGTGTTTCTTTGATTACTGTATTTTGGATTATTTTAAAATAATTTACTACTTTTATTTTTCCTATGGGCCTTTTTCTTACCTTATTTTAAAGATGACTACTATATATGAGATATAGAATTGGATGTCTTTTTTAAATGCAATTCCATTCTTGGTTTTTCAGAAACACCTACCATTTAAATCAAATTACAGTGCTCTTGCAAGCAAAAAATAGTCTTTTGTTACTAGTATATTTATGCATATTTTGCTTTTATTTTAGCCACAAGAACTTTCTCCAGTTTTGGCAGTACTAATAATCTGCAGCTTGTCATTTTTTTTTTTTTTAATGAGTAAGTGTGAAGTTTTTAAAAAGAATCTGATTTGTAACTGTCTCGATAGTGCCATTACATCCCCTTGTATGCTTTTGAATGTGTTTTAGTTTGTGATCAGATCACTTGTGTTCCAGTGAACATAAAGAGAATGTTTGGCTTTTTAAAGCAATGGCCTCGAATCAGCATCTGTGGATTAATGCACTGGACTGAAGAGTCAGATCGAACCACAAGATCAGTGGTCCAAGCTCACCAGTCACTCCTCAGAAACCTTATACAGGGTTGCTATGGATCGGAACCAACAACAATTTACTAAAGGCTTGCGAAGTAAATTTAAACTGTTTTGATGTTGTTGTTAAGTGCCGTTGAGTCGATTCCTACTCATAGCAACTCTGTATAAGGTTTTTGAGGAGCAACTGGTGGGTTTGAACCACTGACCTTGTGGTTGATAGTCCAATACTTATAGCGACACACCAGGACTCCATATTTTTATATTAGAACAGTTTTACATATTTTGAAGAGACGTTTCTAACATTACTGGTAGAAAGGTGAGAGTAGCGCTTGACTCTTCTGATGTGTGACATGGATTTATACATATTTTTCTTACAGTAAGAATTAAACAAGGTACACATTTAGAATGATTTAACAGAAAATTACATACCCATAGGTAATGAGAATATAAAGGAATTAGAACTCTCATTCTCAAACACTTCCAGTACAACCACTTTGAATAACATTTTGTCTCTTTCTTAAAAAGATAAGCACCTACATGTGATCTGCCACTCCACCCGTGAAAAATGGAAGCGTGTATTCATACCATGCCTTGTATACAAATGTTCATCATTTGTTTATAATAGACCCAAACCATACATACCTAAATGTCCTTCAACAGATGAAGGGGTGAATACATTATAATATATCCATCTAATGAAGTCCTGGTGTGACACTATAGGATACACACTGAACTGCTAACTGCAAGGTCTGTGTTCAGACCCACCAGCCACTGCTTGGAAACCCTATACAAGGTTATTACGAGTCTGAACATGACTCAACAGCAGTTAACAACCATAGTAACTTGCCATGCCACAAACAGAGTGCCTTTAAAAATACTTACTCTTCATAATGATTTTCAGAGAAACCTTTCCTGATGCCTTTTCCCATCTCTTTCCCCCTAATTAATTCAACTTCTCGTTTTATGTGGGCTCATAGTATCCTGTGGGGAGTGCAGGGACTCTGTATAGTAAGCACTGGACTTATTGCTCCACAAGGTCGACATCTTGTTAAGAAAGATGAGACTTTCCCCTCCTGCAGGTATTTACAGCCTTGGAAACCCTGTGCAAGATTGTTGTGACTTGGAACTGACTCAATGGTATTTAACAACAGCAAATAGCATCCTATATTCTTCTGTAACACTTATGACTATTGTGGTTGTATAATGAATAACATATTAATGTACCTCTCCCCTATAAATTGCAGAATTAAATACATCTTGTTCATAGGAATGCATACATACAAAGCTTAATATATAATCTGGATTCAGTGAATTAATGTCATCATAACACAGTTTTATCTATTATATGGTTTCATGGTTTAGGCAATAAAGACCCTGTGGTAGAGTGATTCCAAATTCTTTAGAAGGATATTTAGTCTAGAGATAAATTTAATTTTAAACAAATGAAGAAAACTAAACAGAAATACGAGCAATGGGATAAAAATGTGCAGAGATCTGGAAATTAGCACGATGTTATAGATAGGTTTAATTGGTTAAAAAAAATTCCCCTAGGGTTGGTTAGTTCTAGGGATTGTTACACTCAATCAATTGATGAATGTTTTTATCAATGATGGTAGTGGTCATGGTGGTTGCTATGTGCCGTGAAGACGGTTCCAATTCATAGTGACCCTGCATAGGCTTTCCAAGGCTGTAAAACTTTAAGAGAGCAGAAAGCCTCTTCTTTCTCTCGTGGAAAGACTGGTAGTTTCGAATTACTGACCTTGAGGTTAGCAGACTGCTTCATGACCACTACATTACCAGAGCTCCTTTCAACAACTATAGGTACCCACATCTTTTATTTTTAACAAAATGAAAGACCTAATGGTATTTGTGGCATATGATAGAGGTATTATAGAGTAAATTACAAATTTTCTGTTATATCAAAACTGGCATTCTGAAAAACAAAATAGCAATTAGACTGCATTCCTAATATAAATCCATTATTATAAGTTGCTCACATAGCTAAACATATAGCATCAGCAAATATAATCTTGTGATCTGTAACTTTATATGCAACACATTTACATAAAATTTCTGGGTGGTCTGCATCCTTACTGTTAAATAAAGGGTGAAGAATTCACAAGCCAAATACAACAGAAAATAACTTCACTATTAAAATAATTCAAAGGAAAAATTCATGGTTACAATTCATTCTCTTACCTTTTATAAAATCAAAGGAGCCCTGGTGGCACTGTGTAATAAGATTGGCAGTTCAAACCCACCAGTCTTTCTGTGGGAGAAAGATGAGGCTTTCTGTTCCAATAAAGATTTAGAGCGTCGGAAACCCTATGCAGGGTCACTGTGAGCTGGAATCAACTTCATGGCAGTGGGTTAATATAAAATCATGTTTTGTGTTTTAATCGAGAACATTTTTGTTGTTATTGGTAGTAACTCAGGGCAAAATTGTTAAAAGTAAAATAACCTTCACAATATAGCAAATTACCTAAAATGCACTTGTGGATCAGAGACCGTATAGTGCAAGTACTATTAAAAGCAGAACGCTTGAGTATGACACAAAGGAACATTAAACTAAAAATATTCTCTGATTGTTTAGAGTACCATTGATTACATCTCTTCTCGTTTATTCAGAACCTTCTCAAAACAAATATGGTTAGTCTCCAATTGAGCTGCATGGTACACTGTCCTAGGAAAGCAAATGTCTTCCAGATACCCAGGAAATTTTAGGGCATAAAGAATATGCCACAGGCATACTTCTAGATATGCAAAGCATACGAATCTTTTTGATACGTCAAAAGAAAAACAACCGTTTAATCAAGGAGGAAGAATATATAATTCATGTTCTAGAATTGGCAGCATAGTAAATTGCATACCTTAGTGTATTTTTCAAGAATAGTCACAAAAGATTCAATTGTCAATTTTTAGGTGTTCTTTAAGAAAACTGTGGTGATTGTTCTTGAGGAAGCATGTGGGGACTGCTGTTTCATTCCCTCTGGTTACTTTATTGAAAGTTTGATCTCTGGCTACCTTATTGAGGTGTTCTTCTGAGCTAAACATCTGTGACTATACACAAAACAAGAGGGAATCTGAAGTCTTTTCTCTAACTTCCTGGTGTTGTTGTTGTTAAGTGTTGTTGAGTCGGTTCCAACCCATAGCGACCCTCTAGAGGGTTTCCAAGGAGTGACTGGTGAACTTGAACCACCAACCTTGCAGTTCAAACTGATTGTTCAGTCTAGTGCTTTAACCCACAGCGCCACACCAGGACTCCAAGTCTCTTCTCTAACCTCCTGGTGTAGTGCTGTTGAATTAGCACTGGACTGTGAACCACAAGGTCGGCAGTTCAAATCCACCAGTTGCTCCTCGGAAACTCTATACTGAGTTGCTATACCAACTCGACGGCACTTAACAAGAATAACAACAAGAACCTCTAATCTGATGATGGCCATAAGTCATTCTTTTATAGCTTCCTACCTTTTGGAGACCCCACCCCATCCTACTTCTTTTGAGACAGAACCCTTAACTATTATTGAAACTGAAAATGCCTTCAGAACCGCACTTGTTATTGGACAGAGTCTGTGTTGCATCAGGTGCCTCCGTGTGCTTCTGGCAGAAGGTCGCTTCAGCTATGGTTGTTGTTGTAGTTCTATCCAAAGGAAGCAGTGGCAGCTAACCTGCTCTCCCTGTTCAGCTGGAGTCTTTCCTGGACATGTTGAGATGCAAGCTGAGGTGTCAGTATCCAGTGATAGAACCTGAATCTGGTAAATTGAATTATTAACTGCTGAACTTCCCAGATGAGTTTTCCAAGAGTTCTACCAAACCCAATGCCATCAAGTCAATTCTAACTCATAATGACCCTATATAAGGTTTCTGAGATTGTAAATCTTTAGGGGAGCAGAGAACCTTATCTTTCTCTCTTGGAGAGGCTGGTGGGTTTGAACCGCCCACATTGTGGTTAGCATCTGAAAGCCTAATCCATACTGCCACCAGGGAATCTTAAGAATACTATACAGTATTCAGATCTCTTTCACTAAGTTTATTTTCTTTACAAATTAGCCAGAATTTGTTTCTGGCTTAAGACTTTCAATGATACAACCTTTTCTAACCAAACTGCCACCAAATCTTGTCATTTTATGCTTCATAATGACATCTGCCACATCCAATTTCTTATCTTTTTAAAAATGATTGCAGCAGCAGCGTCACACTAAATGTGAAAGCTCTAGTTTTCTTTTTAAGTTTTTGCATCATTTTCCCATGATTTTATCTTTTATAGGCATCTTCTAAAACACTGTATCCATGTTGCTATCTTCTATTTAAATACTCAAATGTTGGTAAGTACTGTCAAGTTGATTCCAACTCAGTGGTTCTGTGTAAGGTTTCCAAGGAATGGAAACAGTTAGTTGTCAAATGCTTATTGTACGGTGCCACATTAGAACTCCAAGTATTCAAACAGTGTTTTCTAAAAGTTGTAAAGCTTTGGGGTCAGCAACATGTACATTCAAATGCTCGTTTTCTTCATATTAGATTGGATGACATGAGCAAGATAATTCATCTTCCTGAACCACAGTCTCCTCATCTTCAAACAAGTATAATAACCTATAAAATATATTTTTATTATGAGAATTTAGTTAAATGACATGAAAAATTACAGAATGATGTAAACTGTCTGTGTTTTAAATCCTTCTGCAACACATAATAGCCTGCAAATTCCAGCAAGTTTTGTAATTTCACTGTACCACAGCTTTCTCAGTTGTAAAATGGTGCAAAACACTACCTAATTCATGCATGTAGAATGTTTAGAAGAGTAATCCCCCCATAAGTAGTGATGTTATTAAAGTAAAACATTCAAGTAAATGTAGCACAAACTTCTTCCTTCTCTCCCTCCATTTTCATTTCCTTGTCTATATACTTGTCATTTTCGTATGCTCAATATCAATTCAAATAAAGAAGATACTTGGGTTTCCATGTGTTTCTCCCATCAGCTTATCCACGAGTTTTTTAAGACGATGTTCAGGGCTCTGTGCCTTTTCTTGGAAGCCTTCCCTATATTCTACCAATCAGCTTTTGCTCTTATTCTGCTCTCAATTTTATGGCACATGTAATTTAACTCCTGATTTTTCTACTATTTTACAGAATGTGTATTAGTTTGTGGATGTCTAGCTTGGAGTCGTAGTGTTGCACTGTAGGACAAGCACTGGACTCCAAGGTTTGTTTGATCTGCAATCAGTATTTCAAACTCATCAGTTGCTCAAACTAATAAGTTGCTCTTTGGAAACCCCATACAGGGGCACTAGGATTCAGAATTGACTCAACCTTAACACCAACAAAAGCTTGGAGTACGAGGTCCAGTGTCTTCCTCATTACTGGTCATAGTAGCTGTTGTTCATTGAACACATAGTCCAGACTTAATCACTTTGGAATTACCCAGGTTCTGTGGGTGTATCTTATTGTCTCATTTCCAACTTGTATTTCCACTCGCAATTTAGTTATCTCAACATAGAAAAAAATAACAACAAGCAATTGTTAAAACTAATGGAAAATTTAGAGAAACCTGTGTTCCTTTCTATGGAAATAATATTTCCATAGAAAGCTGTCAAATTAAATAGACATGCATTTTTATATTTTTAAAGGAAGCTATAAATAACTCAGAAAAATAGATGTGACAGTAATTTATGGGTCACATAGAGACAAATGTATGTTGTTGTGAATACCGTCAAGTCAGTTCCAAATTATAGCAACCCAGGCACAACAGAATGAAACCCTGCTTGGTCCTGCAGCTTCCTCACAATTGTTACTGTGTTTGAGCCCATTGTATCTGCAACTGTGTCAATCCATCTAGTTGGGGGTCTTCCTCTTTTTTTCCTGTCTCTCCACTTTACCAAGTAAAGTATTCTCTCCACAGGCTGGTCCCTCATGACGATATGGGCAAAGTGTGAAAGATGAAGTCTCGCCATCCTGACTTCTAATGTGAATTCTGGTTTATCCTCTCTAAGACTGATTTGTTTGTTCTTCTGGCAGCCCACATTACCTTAAGTGTTCTTATCCAACACCATAATTCAAATGTATCTATTCTTCTACAGTACTCCCTATCATTGCCCAAATTTCACACAGATATGAGGCAATTGAAAATGCCATAACTTGGGTCAGGTACACCTTAGTCCTCAGACAGACTGCTTGGCTCTTGAACACTTTAGAGAGGTCTTTTTTCAGCAGATTTGCCTAATTTTATCTATTATTTTAAATTTCTGGACTGCAGCTTCCATAAGTGTTAATTGAGGATCCAAGCAAAATGAAGATAACTTCAATCTTTTCTCCAGTTATCATGATGTTATTTACTGGACCAGTTGTGAGCATTTTCTTTTTCTTTGCACTGCGATGCAATCCTTATTGAATGCTGTAGTCTTTGATCTTCATCACTATTTCAAGCTTTTGCATTTCCAGCAAGCAAGGTTGTGTCATCTGCATATCATAGGTTGTTAATGAGTCTTCCTCCAATCTTGATGCCAAGTTTTTCTTCATATAATCAAGCTTCTTGGATTATTTGCTAAGCATAAAGATTGAATAAGTATGGTAAAAGAATACAGCCCTGAGGCACACCTTTCCTAGTTTTAAACCACTAAGTATCTCCTTATTCTGTTAGAATGACTGCCTCTTGGTTTATGTACAGGCTCCTCATGAGCAAAATTAAATATATTGAAATACCATTTATTCATAATGTTACTCATTGTTTGTTATGATACACACAGTCAAAAACCTTTGCTTAGTTAATAAAAGCACAAGTAAACATCTTTCTGGTATTCTCTGTTTTCAACCAAGATTTATACAACATTAGTAATGATATCCACAGTTCTAAGTCCTTGAGATCCACAGTGCTTTAATTTTTGGCAACCTTTATTCACCATTTTTCAATTATCTTCGGTATAATTTTACCTGTGTGTGGTATTAATGATATTGCTAGATGATTTCTGCATTCTCTTGGGGTACCTTTCTTTGCAATGGGCACAATATGGATCTTTTCCGATTGGTTGGGCAGGTTTCCAGATTTCTTGGCATGGACCAGTGCTATTTCATTTTGTTGTAACAGAATTTGTATTCCATAAATTTTTGGAGCCTTGGTTTTCACCAATGCCTTCAGTGCAGCTTGTATATCTTCCCTCAATATCATCAGATCTTGATCATCTGGTACCTCTTGAAATGGATGAACATTAGCTAATTCTGTTTATTACCGTGCATATGCATTCCTTCCATATTCTTTGGGTGCTTCCTGTGTCGTTCATCATTTTGCATATAAAATCTTTCAGTGTTGCAACCTGAGGGTTTAACTTTTCTTTAGTTCTTTCAACTTGAGAAATGAGGTGATGTTCTTCCCTTTTGGTTTTGTAACTCCAGGTTTTTGCACATTTCATAACAATACTTTGTCTTTGTTTTTGTCTTTTGGAGATACCCTTTGATATTTTCTGTTTAGCTCCTTTACTTTCTCATTGCTTCCATTTGCTTTAACTTTTTTATACTCAAAAGCAACTTTCATAGTCTTTCTCAGATCTGTTCTTGAGATGGTCTTTCAATTTAGGTAAGATATACTAAAAGTCTATTATGACTCTCGTGGACTTGTTTCCATTTTCTTCAACTTCAGCCTGAACTGGCAATATGAGTGATTGATTGTCTGTTCCACAGTTGGCTTCTGGCCTTGTTTTGGCCAGTGATATTGAGCTTCTTCATCCTCTTTTCCCATAGGTGTATTCTGTTTGGTTTCTGTGCATTCCAACTGTGAGATCACCATTTATGTTGCTGAAAATAGATATTTGCAATGAATAAGTTTTTGGTCTTGCAGAATTCTATCATGTGATCTCTAGCATCGTTTCTTATCACCAAGGTCATATTTTCCAATATCCTTCCTCTTTGTTTCCAATTTTCAAATTTTAATCACCAGTAATTATCAATGCATCTTGATTGTCTGTTCAATCCACTTCAGACTGAAGGAATTGGTTGTTGTTGTTAAGTGCTGTTGAGTCACTTCTGACTCGTAGTGACCCTGTATAGGGTTTTTGAGGAGCAGCACGTGTGTTTGAACCACTGATCTTATAATTATCATCAGTCCAGTGCTTGCCCTATTACAGCAAGTAGAATTCTTTAGTTTCATCATCATTGGCTTTAGAGATTGCTGGCTAAATTTCAATAATAGTGCATTAGTAGGCCTTCCTTGTAGGGTTCGAATATTATCCTCTCACAAATAATGTTGTACTTCAAGATAAATCTTGAAATGTTCTTTTTTTGGCAATCAATTATGTCATTAATAATAGCTGCTTATTGCACAGGAGAATAGATTATAATCATGAAGCCAGGCATGAGAAATGTTCAGTAAGTGCTCTAGAATCTTTTAGAGTACAGACAGATGTTTCATCTACTACAATAGACTCTGAGAAGAACATTCCGGCCTTCTAGAGGAATGGCAAAACAAAACTTACGTTTTTTAAATGCTGTTAATTCTGTAACGTATTTTTCTCTGCAGTGTTGTTTCTATTCCCATTTTGTTGATGATAAGTAATCAAAGGCTCAGACAATCTAAATAACGTCATGAATTTGGTCAGGGAGCTTATGCTTTTGATGTACCACATATTGTTTACAATATTTGTGATGTTCATTATGATTATTACAAGCCAGTGTTCACGATTTAAATTATGTTTAACATTATATACTTAGGGAGGCAAGATAATTGTGTTTTCCAAGAGAAAAAAAAAAAAATCAATACTTGTTGCTTAAAAGAAGGGTTGGAAATGGTAACTAAAGGTGAAGCATGAAATCTAGATAGCACAAGTATGTTTAGAACTACCCATTCTATATTAGTTTTGGTTATATGAATACAATCTATCAAAACATCAGCAGTCAAGACACTGTCTAATTTTAAAGTGTTTATGTGTGCTAACAAGGATCTAGGAGTGCTAGAAGAACAGAATAGATTGAGCATAAATTATTTGTAGCTACTAGATAGTAGGAGTCCTGCTGTGGCGCTATGGGTTAATGCACCAGAATGCAAAGCCGTTTGAACTGCAAGGTTGGTAGTTCAAGCTCACCAGCTGCTCCTTGGAAACCCTATACAGGGTCACTATGGGTCAGAACCGACTCGATGGCACTTAATAACAACAACAACTAGATAGTAGCCTACATTAAGTTCACCAATATGCATTTTAACTAACATACTTAAGAAGATGAGAAAGTTCCAGGTGGTGAGACATAAGTGTCACAATAAATAAATTTGAAGTCTAGATTAATTCACTGATGCAAGCAGGACTGAACTACATACCATCTCTTATTGGAATAACTAAGTGGCTGTGCAAACTATAATGAGAACAATTTCTCCAACATGACTAAAGAGGGAATTTTGGGTTGGCTGAATGGAATGCTGCCTTTTACAAGAAAAAAATAAGAGAGCTATTGAAAACAACTATTATACAAAAATAGTAAACAATGTTTCCTGCCTGTTAACTGGACACAATAGGCTCTTATTGAATAACATAGGGCAAGTCTGTATTTCGAAAGCCCTTGCATGTGTTTATAGTCAGACATATAGTCAGACTATTAACTTTTGACCATAAACCCCTGAATGTGAAAAATGTTCAAATTAGTTTTGAAAACTGAAGGTATTTTGCCAATGACTCATATGCTGTCATAGAGTAAATGCATCTGTAAGTTCTTCCCTATGAGTGCTCTCTTTAAGATTTCTCACTTGGTGAACTTTGCACCCTGTACTGGCTTTTTACTTATCTGAGTTGGCCCCTCTGGTGCATAGTTCCAATTTCTACCATTATGAATGCTTGTGGCTCTCATAGTTTCCACATCCTTGGTGGCTTGTCATATTTTTGGATGAAAGTACAGTGTTACACATGTTTATGAAAGCTCACTCTTCCTCTTGGACTAAAATTACTCCCAAACTTGTTCCAAGTGTCACTAAGTTACACAACCTCCAAACTACCAATAAAGTGTAGAGGTGCGGTAATGCAGTTGTTATCAGTCTGTAGTAACCTCTGCAATGTTTCTATTTTTTAAAGATTTAGTATTTTAACAGTGTTTAGAACTATCTGAAGTTCAAAGATGCAAAATACATTGTAGTGATGTAGTCAATTTAGTGATTAAACTTAATTTCCCATTTGTAGGAATATTGGCATTTTAAAATTAATTATGATCCATTAAATGGGCCTGGTGCTTTCCACACATCAGTGATTCATATGCTTATTTCGATGAATTTTGTGGGCATTTTGAATATTCCCAATTACTTTCTTCTTATTTTAGACTTTTGTTTGCATCCTAATAGTTTATTTTCTTACTAGCACTTTCCACACACAGTCTTTGTATCTAATCTCAATTTCATGTGTTAAGTACAACTGTGGAATACCTGATAGCAAAACAAAACAAAACAAAACAAAAACAAGTAGTTACAATAGACGCCTTAGATTAGGAACCATTGTGATGGTTGAATGAAACCCAAATAACCACATATGAGCACCATTTGTGAAATGTTAAGAAACTGTTGCTCTGTAGTGTGGTTTTAGTTTTATACATGAAAGTTTGTAAGTTGAGAATTCAAAAATATAGGGATTTCTGTATTTAACAATATATTTCTACTGGACACAAATGCATTTGTTTTAAATGACTGTTACTACAGCATGAAAAATAATCAATATGACAGGAGGATTCTTTTCTTCAAAAATTAATTTCCCAAAGTAGGATATTCTATCAGTTCCAAATTTGGGTTTTCTGTGGGAAAGAAGGGGCTTGTGGTTAGTTTTGCAAATTTTTGAAGAGAAATCAGAAATTATGTGAAATTTCCTAATTTGTAAAATTTTATCCCAAGTATATGGACAAGTGCAACAACTTTGTAGAGTTTACTTTATCTGCTTCCAAATTCAATTGAAGAACTTCATTTTTTAAAATGACATCAATAAGTCTGAAATTATAGTACGTATTTCACATTTCCTGATAATGCAGTAACGCTCTGGTTATATAATTGCCAAGTGTCTGTAGACATCTGTGGGCCTTCCTTTCTCTATTTGGCTCCCTTGCGGAGACAACAGCCATTTACTAACAAGAGGTGCCTTAGGTCTATGACCTCCTGCTGAACTGACAGCCATCTCTGAAAGTTTTTCTGTCATGGTTTGCTGTGCCACAGAGTTTTGACACCTCCTGCTGTAGTCTTCCTGAGGTCAGGTCTGCACAGCTCCCTAGGTTTTCCTTGCCCTCACTGCTGCTAATTATTCTCTTTCTTCTGGCTATTGTTTCCTTCTTTTTCTACCACATTGCACAGCATTATACTCACTGAAGTGTCTTTTTCTCTCTTTTCTTCTCTTCTATGCTTTTGTCCCCCTCTCTTGGTAGAAAGAGATTTTTATTTTCCTGTTAGGAAACTATAATTTTGGCAGAAAATTGCTAGCTTCCAAGCAATGCAATCAGAAAAAGAGGCACACCCAGGAAGCAAACTTTGCATCCTGACATTTCATTGCTCCTACGAACAGCTTCGCATCTTTCCTAAGCCTACCATTTCTCCTATATTTTCTGTCTCATAGAATTTCAACATGAACTACCTCATATCTCAAGACTCAGACCTGGAAACTGTCCTGACTCTGCTATTTCCCATGAGCACACTCCACCATCCATAACAAATCTTCAGTCCTTCTCTCCATCCCATCTTCAGTCCTTGTCCTTCATAAGACCTTCAGCACTCCCTGTTTGGATTGATGCCACTCTGTTTCGTCTCCATGCTTACTCCCCTGACAAATGGTGCTCATTAGTCATTTTGGTTGCAACCATCACAATGTTCCCTGCTCTAAGGAGTCTATTGTAACTGCTTTTGAAAGCCTTGTTGATGCCATGCCATGCTTCTATTAAGTGACCAATTATGTTTTCTATATCCACAAAAATTAAAAGCCTTGGTGTGACAATCAAGGATTATTTCTTGCTTCCCTCGCCTGCCATTTTACTTAAATATGACATGTGCTAGTCATACTCAACTGTTAGTCATTCTCATGGAGTGTCGTGTACTTAAAATGTAGACTGGATGATACTTTTTCCATAAAGCTTTCAGGTAGGGCTGAGTACCCCTTACCTGTGCTTCCTTGTTGTTGTTATTAGGTGCCATCGAGTCAGTACCAACTCATAGTGACCTTATGCACAGCAGAACGAAACACTGCCCGATCCTGGGCCAACCTCACTAATGTTGCCACGGTTGAGTCCATCGATGCTGCCACTTGGCCAATCCATCTCATTGGGGGTCTTCCTCTTTTTCTCTGACCCTCTACATGATATCCTTCTCCAGCAATGGGTCCCTCCTGACAATATGTCTGAAGTATGAGAGACAAAGTTTGGCCATCTTGGCCTCCAAGGAGCACTCTGGCTGCACTTCTTCCAAAACAGATCTATTGGTTCTTTTGGCAGCCCGTGGCACTTTCAATATTCTCCTCCAATACCATAACTCAAAAGCATCACTTCTTCTACGGTCTTCATTATTACTGTATTTGGTTTTATCATTGTGCAGCTGCTGCATACATTTGCAGCATCCTCACTAGACTGTGAGCACCTTGAAAACAGGTGTTTTTCTTCAACCCAGAATCCCTAGGGCCTAACTAGTCCAAGCACTGTGCTAGATCCCAAAGATGCTAGAACAACTAATGGACTTTGAGTTTTTCATTCATTTAAAAGATGTAATATTTCAGTTTACTATCAATATAACATGTCAACTCTGTTGATGTTTGTTAAGGCTCATATATGATCAATTTATTTTTCA
Organism: Chrysochloris asiatica; assembly: GCF_000296735.1. NCBI lineage: Eukaryota > Metazoa > Chordata > Mammalia > Afrosoricida > Chrysochloridae > Chrysochloris > Chrysochloris asiatica. Next base: position 19,658,821 of record NW_006408535.1, read on the forward strand.
GCTTTATTTATAATTGATTTTGCTTTTGTTGTTGTTGAGATTGTACAAAGCAGGATATACACCATTTCAAGTTTTGAGATGCATAATTCAATGACATTGATTGCATTCTTGGAGATGTACAACCATTCACACTCCTTTTCTGAGTTGCTCTTCCCCCCTTTAACATAAACTCATTGTCCCCTAAGTTTCTTACCTAAAATCTCCAGTGTCAATTTAATCTCATTCAGATAGATTTTACAAGAGCATAATACTTTTTAAAAACAATTATTATATTCATATATTTGAAAACTTTAGGGCTTCAAATATATTACATGAATTTGATTTAAAACAAAGCTTATATAGTATGTTGTTGTTCTTGTTATGTGCCATGGAGTCGGTTCCGACTCACAGTGACCCTGTACGGGGTTTCCAAGACTGTAAATCTTTATGGGAGCAGAAAGCCTCATCTTTCTCCTGCGGAACAGCTGGCAGTTTCGAACTGCTGACCCTGAGGTTAGCAGCCCACTTCCTAACCACTACGCTACCGGCGCTCCTTTAAAATCAATCATTCTATTTTATCGTGGAGCATTAGAGTTAAAAGAGAAATGAAAATGGGTTGTTAGACACAGTTCTTTTCATCAAGTTTATTAACCACAAACTTACTGGCAAAGGTAAACCATTCCCTTAAGAAGACTCCTAAACCTTGAGTAGTCCCCCAGTTCTGGGACTACCACTGTATTTTGCCACTATAAAGACTCAGATATATTTGTCCACAGTCCTTCACACTTTCTAATTAGTAGTTGAAAGCCTGGCTTGCAATGGAAGATAGGAGGTCCTGAAAACACTTGAGTGCCCAATAGCCACACTGGTCTTATGCATACTAAAAGGGATTAAAAATAGACAGATGTTGGTGGTTTCTGCGGAGATTGTACCTTATTTTATTTCAAAGTAATGGTCCGGAGAAATAGGTATGCTATTAGTGTGGGGTTTTTGTTGTTGTTGTTTTGCAATATTGTTTTTATTGTTTGAAGTTTAATTGGTAAAACATTAACAATCCCATTAACTGTATGCATAATTTTAAAGTTGTCCCTCCCAAAGAAATCCTCAAAATCTTTAGTGTACCTTCATCACCAAGTAAATTTTGATTTAAAAACATAGAAAGCCTTTATACATAGTACAGAGAAAGAACACTTCAGACAGACTTTGGCAGCATGTGTCATTGTTTCTAAATGTAAAGTTTTTAAACATAGCTTGGTACAACAGTTTGTTAGAGTTAAAATTCAGTTTGTGTCACTTTAGAAAAGCTAAACATTATTTCTCTGTCATATGTCTTTGAAATGATATCATATGTTCTAGAAACTCAGTGAGGTATTTAGAGTGCCAGAACTTACCAGAAGAAAAATGCTTATGTTTAAATATTATAGATTTAGATATAAATTAGTTATAAGAATATATAAGCATATTTTTCTTATTTCTTTCTCTTTATGAAATAGTAATGTCACAATTGAGAATAACTGGACATTAAATGATAAATCGACTAGATATTAAGTACTTTTATTTGCAAATTAATCACTGATCCTTGAGAGCAACATTGGATGGAGAGCTAAAGAGAAAGCTGGTCATTCACAGGGTTTAAGGAAAGCCAAGTTCTGAAACTCAGATCAAGAATACTTACTTTTTAGGAGGGCTCTGTCTCAGCTGCTTAAGAACTAACGAAAAATGTGGGTCCAGGATATCAAGGCAAGGGTAACAGAGTGAACAGTTTCCTTCAGGTGGTCCATATGATAAGCCCTGGATTGCAAATCACATGGTCTGCGGTTCGAGCCAACCACATGCTCCATGGTAGAAAGATGTGTCTTTCTACTCCCACGTTTAATTAAAGCCTTGGAAACCCTATAGAGGGTTGTTATGAGTAGGAACTGGTATGATGACACTAACAACAACAACAACAGAAGAGAAAACCACATTGTAGGGGGATCAGTGATCAACAAAGAACCAAGGAGAACTCAAGTTTAAAGGTCAAGAAGTTAGCCCCAAATCATTAGGAGTCCTATAATTGCAAATAACAGAAAACTGTGGAAACATTATCCTTGAGGGAATCTATGTGTACATAAAACCCAATCAGTCAGAGGAGTCCAGGGCAAGATGGTGGAGTGAGTGACAGAGACATGGGAGAGACTGAATGAAACAGGACAAATGGTGATCCTGGAAACTGGAGCTTCAGAGGATAGGACAGAGAGGTGGGTTGAGTGTTGACTTGAAGAAGAAGCTTAACATGATCAGTGAGAGAGAAATAAAACAGACTATTGACTGATGTGATGACCATCTTGAACTTTTGGGAGAGACTGTTGATATCATAATCTGCAGACAGGATGTTGCTGGAGATTGGTGGCAAGGGAGTTCAATTCTCCTTCGTTCCCATGTCCTCATGGTCAGCCTCTGCCCTCCCCAACCCAGCAGCCAGTGGCACCCTCTCCCCTGCAGTCTCTGCGGTACTTCAGGACAGGCCCCTGCTCTTGGAGACACATAGACTCGTCCTGAACTATGCTTCACTAGCAGTGAACAGAACACTAACTGCTTTCACACTTCTGGTCTCTACCATATTCTCCATATCCTGGTGTAGCACTGTAGGATAAGCCACAGGTAGGTTTGGACTGCAAGGTCAGCAGTTCAAACCCACCAGCCACTCCTTGGAAACCCTATACAGGGTCACTGTGTGTTGGAGCTTACTCAATGGCACTTAACAGCACCAACAACCACATTCACCAGAAGACAGGTGATGAGTGTCTGAGAAGACACCAATATTCAATCATCAACTAAATGTAAATGTGACATCACAGTGTGCCAGCTTACACAAAGAAACAAGACTCAAATAAGTGGCCAAGTTAGAGTTAGAAAATAACAACAAAAATGGTCTTAGAACTATTTGATAAGGAGTTTAAAAGAATGACAATCAGGCAATCTCAGTGGATTACGAGAAAGATCATGGAAACTACAGATGAAATCAAGGAAAACAGACACAACTATTAAAAAAAAAACATTCAGGAAACAAACTGACAAAATAATTGAAAAAAAAAAAATGAGAACCATATAAAAACAAGTAGAAAGCTAGAAATAGACAGTAGACTGAAAGGGTAAAAAAATAGAGTGGAATCAATGCAAAGCCCAATTACTGAATTTGAAGAAAAATCTCTTAATATTCAGGCCCATGGGCCGTACAAGGCCTGCACATTCATTTGGAGTGGCCCTGCCAAGGCAACCACAGTTCTAGCTGTCACATTACATGTAAGGTAATGAAGTGGTTGACCAAATACAGCAGGCTGATTTTTGTATGGCCAGCAAATGATGTTATAAATACCCAAATGGCCCTTGGCTTAAAAAGGTTCCTCAACCTGGTGCTAGAGGAACAATCAGAAAAAAGACAAAAAGTTAAAAGAAAACCTCAGATTTATGTGGAATACTATCAAAAAGAAATAACTTACATATGATAGGAATTCTAGAACAGGAAGAGGAGAAAAAAAAAAAAAAAGAATATTGTGCAAAAATTGTTGGGAGAAAGTTTAGGGAAGTATTCCCTATCATGTAAAATGAGAAGATAGCCATTTAAGTAGTGTGTCTAATGGGCAAAGCATGTAAAAATATTATGTGAACACCTGCCTAAAGCACAGGGGGTTGACTTATTTGATGTTGTTGTTGTTGTT
>NW_006408535.1:19663467-19665601 GCF_000296735.1 Chrysochloris asiatica
GAAACCCTGTACAGGGTCGCTATGGGTCGGAACCGACTCGATGGCACTTAACAACAACAACAAAGGTTGTTAATAGAAAAATAGCAAAATAGCAAATAATAGAAAAATATCAAAATTACAGTTAATCACTCTATCAATTAACATTGCTTTTGGTCTTTTAGGTTTTCCTGTTACATTGGAAATCCCTTCTGGATCTCAAAAAATAGCCACATTTAAGAAATGGCTGCCTGATTATGGGTTCTAATTAGTGCAGACACGTCTGAGAACCTGAATACAATGAAAAATATTTGAATGTCCACTCATGGAAGGATGCAGGCTACAAATTTAAAATAATTGTATTTGGAAATCCACTTTCCAAATCACATTCCCTACCATTATTCCAGCTTTACTTGTAGGTGTATAATGAAGTTGCAACTTTATATTACTGATTATGGTAGCTTTTTTGTATAGAGTTAAAGACATTCTCTTAGGCCAAAATTATTAGTAATTTTATTTTCACGATAAGAGAAAAATCTCTTCTCTGATTCAGCATACTGGTCTTCAAGGTGTACAGTAGTACATCATATACTCAGTACTGTGCTGATAAATTATTAGCAACTGACTGACATGTAACTTCATTATAAAAAAGTATGCCTATAACTTCATTATAAAGTATAATGACCTAAAGATGTGTTGCATAAAATTGACGTGTTACAAAACAAGATGTCACTTTGAGGAATAAGGTGCGCCTAACCCAAGCCATGACATTTTCAATCTCCTCATAGACATATAATAACTGGACAGAGAATAAGGAAGGTCAGAGAAATATTGATGCCTATGACTTATGGAGCTGATGAAGAATATTAAATATACTGTGAATTGTCAGAAAAACGAGCAAATATGTCTTGGAAGAAGCACCACTAAAATGGTCTTTAGAAGCTACCATGGCAAGACTTCTCACATACTTTGGCTATGTTATCAAGAGGGACCAATCCCTAGAGAAAGACATCACTGGTATAATAGAAGGTCCGTGAAAGAAGACTCAACAAGATGCATTGACACAGTGGCTATAACAATGGGCTCAAACATACAAACAATTTTGATGCTGGCACAGAACGGGTTAGTGTAGGCAGGGTCACTGAAGGTAGAGTTAGGAAAGCTACGCAATAGAACACTATTATGTAGTATTTCTTCTGTGCAGATCTGATAGTTATGAAAAGCTTCATTGTTGTTGTTAGGTGCTGTTGAGGTGGTTCCAATTCATAATGACCCCACATGTTACAGAATAAAACAGTGCCCAACCCTGCATTATCTTAACACTCTTTGGTATGTTTGAACTCATTATGGTATTCACTGTGTCATTCCATCTCATTGAGGATTTTCCTCTCTTTAGTTCTAAGGAACATACTGATTGTACTTCTTTCTTGACAGATTTGCTTATTATTTTGCCAGACCTGGCATATTAAATATTCTTTAATATTAATAACCTGCGATATGCAGATGATACAACCTTGCTTGCTGAAAGTGAAGAAGACTTAAAATATTTACTTATGAGGATCAAAGAATACAGCTTCCGGTATGGTGCATCTCAATGTAAAGAAAACAAAAATCATCACCACTGGACCAATAAACAACATTCTTATCAGCGGAGAAAAGATTGAAGTTGTCAAGGACTTCATTCTTCTTGGATCAACTATCAACACACAAGGAAGCAGCAGTCAAGAAATCAAATGACATATTGCGTTAGGCAAATCTGCTGCACAAGACCTTTTCAAAGTGTTGAAGAGCAAAGAAGTCAGCTTGAGGACTAAGGTGTGCCTGACCCAAGCCATGGTATTTTAATAATCTCATATGCATGTGAAAGCTGTACAGTGAATAAGGAAGTCTGTAGAAGAATTGATGCATTTGAGTTGTGGTGTTGGAGGATAATATTGAAAGTGCCATGGGCTGCCAAAAGAACAAACAGATTCGTGTTGGAAGAAGTGCAGCCAGAGTGGTCCTTGGAGGCCAGGATGGCCAAACTTCGTCTCTCATACTTCAGACATACTGTCAGGAGGGACAAGTCACTGGAGAAGGATATCATGTTTGGTAAGGTGGAGGGTCAGAGAAAAAGAGGAAGACCCCCAGCGAGATGCATTGGCCAAGTGGCAGCATC
>NW_006408535.1:19666651-19694912 GCF_000296735.1 Chrysochloris asiatica
TTTGGGTATGTTATCGGGGGGACCAGTCCCTGGAGAAGGACACATGCTTGGTAAAGTTGGAGGGACAGCAAAAAAGAAGCAGACCCCTCCTCCCCAATGGATGGATTGGCACAGTGCAGCAACAATGGGCTCGATTGTAGCAGCAATTGTGAGGATGATGCAGGACTGCAAGGTGTTTTGCTCTGTTGTACATAGGGTTGCTATGAATTGGAACCCACTAGACGGCACTTGACAACAACAACAATTTTTCCTTGGTATTCCTTATTCATTGTCCAACTTTTGCTTGCATATGAGGCAATTGAAAATATCATAACTCGTGTCAGCTGCATCGTATCTTCAAGTTGACATCTTTGCATGCTAACATTTGAAAGAAATCTTTTGCAATAGATTTGTATAATGTGATACATTATTTGATTTCTTGACTAATACAATACGTTGTTTGATTTCATGGGCATGCATTCTGTATCTAAGTAAAGTTAAATACTTGACAAATCAAAAGCCTCATAAGAATGTTGTTGTTGTTGTTAAGTGTTGTCAAATTGGTTCAACTCATAGTGACCCTATATAGGGTTTCCGAGGAGCGGCTGGTGAATTTGAACTACTGACCTTGCAGTTCAAACTGACTTTGTGGTCCAGTGCATTATCCCACAGCACCACACCACAATAGATAGTAGTAAAGTATAGTGAAAATTTGGAAGTAATGAGGCTTGATCATTGTTACCTTTGTTTTTAACAGAATTTAATTATAGGTTTTCATACTTTCATTTTGAATTACTATTCTGTTTTACACCTGTCACCTGTAATTTTTAATTTTTGACTTTGAGATCAGTCATGTGGCTTTCTTTGTTCAAAAAGATATAATCAAATAGGATGAAAGCACATGTGTGAATAGCTTATGTGGATTAGTGAATATCCTCTCTGCTTTACTTAAAAACTGCCACTGCCATGAGATTGACTCTAGATTATAATACTAAAAGACAAATACTTAGCCCAGGCCTTCGTCTTGGTTGTTAGTAAGCCAAAAGCCATACGTATAATGGCATATTTAATATTGTTTGCCAGAATTATAATTCCAAGATACCAATTTCTGACAGTTCCCTGTAGCTGTGTTGGTCCCTCCTGATAGCATACCAGAGTATGTGAGACAAAGTTTCTCCCTTCTAAGGAGCATTCATTCTGGCTGTACTTCTTCAACAAAGATTTGTTCAGTCTTCTGGCAGTGTATGGTATATTCAATATTCTTCACCAACATCTTATTTCAAAGTCATTAATTCTCCAGTCTTACTCATATTCCAGCTTTTGCATGCATATGAGTAGAGACAGTTGAAAATACCATGGCTTGGGCTAGGTGCACCTTAGTTCTCAAAGTGACATCTTTGGTTTTTAACATTTTAAGAAGGCTGTTTACTAAAAGGTTGGTGGTTGGAATCCTGTAGCTATTTATGCGAAAAAGATGAGGGAGTCTTCTTTCATAAAGATTACAGCCTTATGGCACAGTGCTATATCACCGTATAGGGCCTCTATGGGTTGGAATCAATTTTATGGTAGTGGGTTTGTTTTGCAGGAGATTTGAAAATGAAATGCATCATTTGATTTCTTGGCTTCATTGACTGTGAATCCTTGTAAAATGAAATCCTTGACAATTTCAGACTTTTCTCCTGTGATCATGATGATACTTACTGATCTAGTTGAGAGGATTTTTGCATTATTATGTTGAGGTATAGTCCATACTAAAGACTGTAGTCTTAGAACTTCAGTAAATTCTTCAAATCCTCTCCCCTTTCAGCAGTCATGATTGTGTCATGTCATATTGCAGGTGTTAATGAGCCTTCCCCTAATCCTGATGTTGCATTCTTCTTCGTATAATCCAGCTTCTTGGATTACTTACTCAGCATATAGATCAAATAAGTATAGTGAAATGATACAACCCTATTGCACACCTTTCCTGATTTTGAATAATGCAATATTCCCTCATTTTGTTAGAATATCTAACTCTTTATGTACAGATTCTGTATGTGCATAATGAAGTATTTTGGAATTCCCATGTATCCCAATGTTATCCATAATTTGTTATGATCCACACAATTGAATGGCTTTACATAGTGAATAATCAATATCTAAGCAGTGTCTTTCTGGTGTTCTGTAGTTCAGCTAAGATCCTTCTGACATTAGCAATGATATCCCTTGTTCTCTTCTGAATCTGGCTTGAATTTCTGGCAGTTACCTGTTGATGTACTGCTGCAATTGTTTTTGAATTACTGTAAGCAACATTTTACTTGGTGTCATAGTAACGATATTGTTAGATAGTATCTACATTCTGCTGGATCACCTTTCTTTGGCATGGGCACAAATATAGACCTCTTCCAGTCATTTGGCCAGCCAGCTGTCTTCCAAATTTCTTGGCATAGAAGAGTGAACATTTCTAGTGTTGCATTGTTTTGCTGAAATATCTTAATTGACATTTTATCAATTAGTGGAGACTTGTTTTGCTCCAGTTCCTGGAGTGCAGCTTGAACACGTCTTCCTTAATTACCATTGATTCTTGATCATGTGCTGCCTAATGGAATAGTTGAACATTGACCAATTCTTTTTGGTACAATGTCTGTGTGTTCCTTCTACCTTCTTTTGATGAGTTTTGCATTGTTCAATAATTTGACTACATTGTTGTTGTTAAATACCATTGAGTCAATTGAGACTCAGAGTGACCCTGTACAGGATTTCTGAGGAGCAGCTGGGGAGTTTGAACTGCTAACCTTGTGGTTTGCAGTCCAGTGTGTATCCTGGAGTGCCACACCAGGAGTCCTATAGAATCATTTGATACTGCAACTCAGTGATGGAATTTTTCTTCACTTTTGATTTTCTAACTCCAGGTTTCGCACATTTCATCTTAATACTTTACTTTGCCTTTTCAAGCTGCCCATTGAAATCTTTTGTTTAGCTATTTTACTTTACAATTTCTCTGTTCACTTTAGCTTCTATATGTTCAAGAGTATCTTATGACATCCATTGTGGTCTTTTCTTTTTATTGACCTTTTGCTTTCTTCATATATGATTCTATTGTTGTCATTCCACAACTCGTCTGTTCTTCAGTTAGTAGTGTTCAATGCATCAAATTTGTTCTTGAGATGGTCTCTAAATTCAGGTAAAATATACTCCGTGTTGTAATTTAGCTCTCGTGACCTTGTTTCAATTTTTTTCAGTTTCACCTTGAACTTGCATATTAGCAGTTAATGGTTTATTCCATAGGCACCCTCTAGCCTTGTTCTGGTGATACTGAAATTCTGCATTGTTTTTGCAAATATGTATTTAATTTGATTCCTGTGTATTCCATCCAGAAAAATCCACATGTATAATAACTGTTTATGTTATTGACAAAAAGTATTTTCAATGGATACTTGTAAAATTCTATCTATGATTGTGTCATCATTTCTATGACCAAGGCCATATTTTCCAAGTACTTTTTTCCCCTAATGTTTGTATCCCAATTACCATTAATTAGCAATGCAACTTGACTGCTTGCTTGATCAGTTTCTTACGCCGAAGATGGTACAGTCTTGAATTTCTTCATTTTTGGCATTAGTGGTTGGTATATAAATTTGAATAATAGTCGTATTAACTGTAGATTTATAGATGTTATCCTATCACTGACAGCATTGTACTTGTGTATAGATCTTGATGTGTTCTTTTTAACAATGAATGCCACTCTTTTACTTTTGATCATTCCTCTCATAGTAGACCACATGATTATCTTGTTCAAATACACTAATACCAGTCCATTTCAACTTACTAATGTCAACTATGTAAATTTTTATATATCTCATTTCATTTTTGATGACTTCCCATTTCCTAGATTCATACTTAGTGGATTTCATGTTCCGATTATTAATGAATTTTTGTAGTCACTTTTTATCATTTTCAATTGTGCCACATCAGCAAATGCAGTTTCCAAAAACTTTAGTTATTCCATATCATTAAGGTTAACTCTACTTTGAGGAGGCAGGTCTTCCCCAATTGTATTTTGAATACCTTTCAACCTGATGATTTATCTTCTGGCAGTATATCAGACAGTGCTCTTCATAAGGTTTTCATTGGCCATTGTTTTCATAAGTAGATCACCAGGTCCTGCGTCCTAGTGTGTCTTAGTCTGGAAGTGCCACTGAAATCTCTTCTCCCTGTGTGTGATTCTGCTGGCATTTGAATTGTTCTGGTGTACCTTCTAACTTCACAGCAACACAAAAGTCACTATAGTGTGACAAAATGACAGATGAGTGGTTGGTACACATTCAAGGAGGAAAGTTAACATTGACTTTGAGATTAAAAATGGATTTAGAAGTGTAGAGTTCAATCTGTGTATCATTCACTTTATATAATTTCTCTATCTTACTTAATGGTGACCATGTTATTGTTTCTCTGCTATTCATAAGGTTTTCAGTAACTAAATATTTGGAAGTAATTTGTCACTCCTTCCTCATCTGTCTTCATCTGGAAGCTCATTTGAAACTTGTCCACCATGGGTGACCCTGCTGGTATTTAAAATATGGGTAGCATAGCTTTCAGAATCACAGCAACTCACAAGCCACCACAGTACAACAAACTTACAGCTGAGTAATGGAATAAAAATTGAAATCTTTTAAGAAAGTGAGACGGCAGAGGAGGCACTCACTCATCTCTGGTCGATTAATTGGAAGAGATCCATATTTGTGCCTATTCCAAAGAGAGGTGACCCAATGGAATGCGGAAATCTGACAATCTCTTTGATATCCATTGCGAGTAAAGTGTTACTAAAGGTAATACAGAAACGGCTTCAAGCATACATTGACAGACAACTTCCAGAGGTTCAAGCCGGATTCAGAAGAGGCCGTGGAATGAGGCATATCATTGCTGATGTCCAATGGATCTTGGCTGAAAGCAGAATATCAGAAAGATGTTTACCTGTGCTTTATTGATTACACAAAGGCTTTCGATTGTGTGGATCATGACAAGCAACGGACAACATTGCAAAGTATAAGTGTTCCGGAACACTTAATTGTGCTCATGAGGAATCTGTACATGAACCAGTTGTTCAAACAGAACATGGGAACACTGAATGTTTTAAAATTAAGAAAGGTATGTGACAGGGTTATATTCTTTCCCCATACTTACTCAACCTGTATGCTGGATCAAATAATCTGAGAATCGAGGTTATATGAAGTACAACGTGGCATCAGAATTGGAGGAAGACTCATTAACAACCTGTGATATGCAGATGATACAACCTTGCTTGCTGAAAGTGAAGAGGACTTAAAACATTTACTGATGAAGTTCAAAGAGCATCGCCTTTGGTATGGATTACATCTCAATGTAAAGTAAACGAAAATCCTCACCACTGGATCAATAAGCAACATTCTTATCAACAGAGAAAAGATTGAAGTTGTCAAGGACTTCATTCTTCTTGGATCAACTATCAACACTCATGGAAGCAGCACTCAAAAACTCAAACGACGTATTACATTAGGAAAATCTGCCGCAAAAGACCTTTTTAAAGTGTTGAAGAGCAAAGATGTCAGCTTGAGGACTAAGGTGTGCCTGACCCAAGCCATGATATTTTCAATAACTTCATATGCATATGAAAGCTGGACAGTCAATAAGGAAGACCATAGAAAAATTGACACATTTGAGTTATGGTGTTGGAGGAGAATATTGAAAGTGTCATGGACTGCCAAGAGAACAAACAGATCAGTGTTGGAAGAAGTGCAGCCAGAGTGCTCCTTGGAGGCCAAGATGACCAAACTTCATCTCTCATACTTCAGACATATTGTCAGGAGGGATCAGTCACTGGAGAAGGATATCATGTTTGGTAAGGTGGAGGGTCAGAGAAAAAGAGAAAGCCCTCCAGTGAAATGGATTGACCAGGTGGCAGTATCGATGAACTCAAGCGTGGCAACAATAGTGAGGTTGGCCCAGGATCGGGCAGTGCTTTGTTCTTCTGTGCCTAGGATTGCTATTAGTAGTTGGTACCTACTCGATGGCACCTAATAATAGCAACAAGAACAACAGCAAGTGTTGTTGTTAGATGCTGTCAAGTTTATATAACAATGACTATAATAATGTTTATTATTTATTCAGCCTTAACATATAACAGTCCCTGCTCTAAAGAATTTACAGATAGTCACATGGTTTGAGTATATACACATAGATAAAGAACTGGAAACTCAGCATGGGTCATTGGTTCACCATTAAGTAAGTAGTGGAACAAAGTGTGCCAGTTTGTTCTGCCTACCCACCAATGTGGAGTCCTGGTGTGGCGCTGTGGTTTAATGCGTTGGACTGCAAAGTCGATTTGAACCGCAAGGTTGACAGTTCAGGTTCACTAGGTACTCCTTGGAAACCCAATCCAGGGCCACTATGGGTCGGAACCGACTGGATGCCACTTAACAATAACAACAACAACACCCACCAATGTGAACTTCTGTACTGGTACTGGTGATGATTTTGGTAAACCCAGCACTCCAAAATGTAGGTAGAAATGGATTACTAGAAGAATGTCTTTATGTACCACTCCATAAATTCCCCTGTAACACTTACACATACATAAAAACTGACATATTTTATATATATATATTCTGAGTGCACTCTAAAAGTTGTATCCTGGAAGGCAAAAAATTCCCATGATTGGTTCTTAACTTCCTGTTTGCAATCCCACACTTTTCTCTCCTCTTTTGCTTCTTTTCTGTTTGGTTGATACATGTGTTCATAATCAGGTGTGCCACATGATGTGAACAGCCTAGTAGAATGGGAAAGGAGATAGCATTCTAGTTCTCAGGAAACAGTGAATGAAATGTTTGCTGTACAGTAGCTTCGACCTCTTCTTTATTAAATAGGGAATACAGCGTATATGAATTGAAAAGCTGCTAAACACAGAAAATCTATAAAAGATAACACATTCTCTCATAATCCCATTCCTAGATGTATCCACAATTAATATTTTAAATTTCAAATCCTGTTTCTATGAATGCATGCATTTGAAGCAAAATTAAGGTTCAATTGTATATGCTCATTTATTATTTTCTTTTGTAGTTACTGAACATCAAAGCAAATTTTCTAAAACATTAAGGATTTCATTTTATGCTTTATACCCTGGAGCCAAGCTGTAGTTACCATGGTGAACAACGTCTGCTGCCCTGGGCCCACCTGCCCTCTGGCTCAGGCCCTTTGTAACCGTGTCTGAGGACTGAGTCTTCAGCATCCAGGGCCCCATCCATGAATGCAGAAGGCTAGATTCCACCAGAATTATTCTCCCCACATGTTAGAGGCCAGCTGTAGTCAGGGCCTGAGCTCCACATACACACCCCCACAATCCCACACCTGTTAATTTATACAGAATAGATTTACTAAGAACTTAATATGTGATATTGTTAAGTGCTATTGAGTCAGTTCTGATTTATAGTGACCTTATATAAGGTTTTCTAGGAGAAACTGGTGGGTTTGAACTACAGTCCATGTGGGGTTTGCAGTCCAATGCTGCTTAACCTACAATGCCACACCAATAAATAATATGTGATGTTGTTAAGTACCATGGAGTTGGTTCCGACTCATAGTGATCCTACACAGGGTTTCCGAGGCTGTAAATCATTACTGGAGCAGAACGCCTCATCTTTCTCCCACAGAACAGCTGGTAGTTTCAAAATGTTGACCTTGAGGTTGGCAGCCCGTCTTGAAACCTCTACATTACCAGAGCTCCTTTTTAAAGGTGGAATAGAAATACATGAAATAGGTATATCTTTATTCATTTCTCTAATTTCGTATTGCTTCATTCAATAGGTAAAAATATTTACTGAGCACCTGTTGCTTGCCTGGCACTTTCTGTGTGCTGGCGGTATGGCAGTGAAAGATGCAGACAGGATCCCTGCTCCCCAGAAGCTTGCACTAAGGGAAATGGGACATAGAGTCTTCAAGTAAATATCAGTATATGCACAGGCGGATTTGGGGAGTATGTGCGTTCAAACACCATCAGACGTCCATTGTCTTGATACCTGTCAAAAGTTTTGTTCCATTGACATCTCTTTCCACTACTATGTTCTCACAAAGATTAAATTATTATTTTTTTTATTTTACTGTTAATTCAATAGGACAAGTAGAGATGAAATGTTAATGTTTATGGTTCGTCTCCCTTTTTGAGTCAGAGGGTTTCTTGACTTATGTAATTAGAAAGGATGTTTCCCATTCAGATAATACATATAACTTGTTGTTGTTGTTGTTGTTAAGTGCCATCGAGTCGGGTCCGACCCATAGCGACCCTGTACAGGGTTTCCGAGAGTGTAAATCTTTACGGGAGTAGAAAGCCTCATCTTTCTCCCGCGGAGCGGCTGGTAGTTTCGAACCGCTGACCTTAAGGTTCGCAGTCCGATTTGTAACCACTACGCGACATGTAACTAACTACATTTAATTCCTTTATCAATTTAACGTGTTTTTGTTAGTTGTTGAGTTTTAAATTTATTTTCCTCAAATAGATTGAAATCCAAAATCATAGTACATTATATGGATTCAGTGAATTTTAACTACTATTCAACTTAATTAATTTAGAATATTTTCTATTGATATTTAATATGGTAAAATATTTTGATAGCTAGATCCTACACGGTCCATAGATATGTCACATAAAATATTTGCAATGAACTTGGTATGTGTTTTTAAGATGAATTGTAATTTCTAATTATACCACTGTAAAACCTTGAAATTATAGCATATTGGCAGTAGTATATTCTAGAAGGAAAATACATACAAATTTATTTCAGAACATTGGTGGAACATAATCATAACCAACAAACCAGAACTGTCATTTAGTCAATTTAAACTCTTGCGACCCTATAAGAAAGGAGTAAAACTGCCTCTTAGGGTTTCTGAGACTGTGAATCTACCCAAAAGTCAATGATTTCGTCTTTCTTCCATGAAGTAGCTTGCATGTTTTAACCGCTGACCTTTCAGGGATCAGTCCAATGCTTAACTCACTGCTTTACCAGGGTTTCTTAACATATGTTAACTCATAGATAAATGTACTATGTTAATATTTGTTAATGGTGAGTAGTATTTGTTTACTTTATGGTAATGTTCTACAGATTAATTAAGTGAATTACTTCATAACTGAAAAAGTAAACTGTATTCTAAAGTATATGTAAAGATACCATCTACTTAATAGGTTCTAAAACAAAGGAAAATTCACTACTTAAGCTATGAGGGTAATTGAAAAGAGATGATGAAGATACATTTGCTAAGTGTTCAACTTTCATTCAGTGGCTGTTTATTGATTGTGTCTGCTCCGCACTTGACCCTGTCCTGGGTACCAGACATACAGCAATAACACAGCTCCAGCTTAAAGAACTGACATTTTACTGAGTAGCGTAGACTACACCCATGCACAATAAGTGATATAATAACATTTGAGTAGAAACCTGAATAAGGTATGTGCCAGAGAAGGGACTTGTAGGTGATAGACAAGGGGAACAGTAAGATGAAAGTTTGGAGGCCAGCTCTGCTTGGTGGCTGACAAGTCTCAATCAGTACAACTGAGGTAAGAGTGAAGAGAGGCAATTTTTAAGTTAGAAGGGTGAAACTGATCCAAAACCACGTGGTTAACCATTTTGTGAATAAGCATTTACAGTTTTCTTTGTTTAACTAATGTTTTTTTAGAGGTGATAAGGTCAAGATACTCTGATAAGGCAACAATGGAAATTCCCACAGTGGCTCAAGAAAATGAGAATTAGACCCTCAGAGATCCAAAGGTTCTAAATTGGGGAAACGGGCTTCTCCAGTGTAAGCCTCCTGTCAATGCCAGTGGTCAAATGTGTCTGGGCTGTAACCTCTGCAAGGAAAGGAAATTCTGATTTCTAAAAATAAAGACTGCTTTTATTTTAAGAGTCAAAGGGGAACAGACAGTCCCAGTAAATACAGGTTGTTGAAACGTTCCAATTGTGGAATTCCTTGTCACAGAACCATGAATTGGAATATGAAATGATATCATCTCATCAAACACATATATAGATAGATACCATATTCTTAAAATGCCTCCAGACACTTTGCAATACTGATTGTGTTGGTAACATTAAAGACAATGGAAAGAATAATTACTGTTTACCGATTCCTCTAGTACTACATCTGTGAGGTAAAATTGCTAACTATTTTTTATAAATGACTCATTCTTATATTCAACCATTTTTGTTGAGCACATACTATATATCAGGTGTCCTGGTGTGGCATTGCAGGTTAATACTCTGGATCACAAGGTTGGCTTGAA
Organism: Chrysochloris asiatica; assembly: GCF_000296735.1. Classification (NCBI taxonomy): domain Eukaryota; kingdom Metazoa; phylum Chordata; class Mammalia; order Afrosoricida; family Chrysochloridae; genus Chrysochloris; species Chrysochloris asiatica. Next base: position 19,676,922 of record NW_006408535.1, read on the forward strand.
CCGCAAGGTTGGCAGTTCAAGGTCACCAGCTTCTCCTTGAAAATCCTATACAGGATTGCTATGGATTAGAACCAACTTGAGGACGCTTAACAACAAAAACAAAACCATATACCAGGCACTATTCTAGGTTTTTAGTGAATATGATGGCAAATGCCCCTGCACTAGTGGATTTAATGTGTTAGTTGGAAGACAGTGATTTTTTAAATTTAGTGAGTTAAAAAAAAAAAATCTTAAAATTTAAGTAATTTAGACATACCATATCAGATTGTGAGGTTGGTTATGAAGAAAAAGGAAACTGTTCTTTTGCTTAAGATGGTCACTGAAAGTCTTTCTACGAGGCGATACTTGAGTAAAATAATGGAAGTAGCCATAAATTAAAAAAAAAAAAAAAAAGTGTTCTGAATGGGGTTAGCACCAAGTGTGAAGATCAGAGACGGAAATATCTATGAACTATGTGAAAAACAGTAACGAGTCTAGAGTGGAGGGTGATGCAAACAGGGGAGTAACCAGAAATCAGAGCCTTGTAATTGTCTGGTTATGTCTTTGTTGCTGTTACGTGATATGGAGTCGGTTCCAGCTCATATTGATGCTGTATAGCAGGAGTGGGGACAGTCCAGGCTGTGGGCCATATAAAGTCCGCAAAATCATTCGGTCTGGTCTTGTCAAGGCAACCACTGTTTCAGCCATCCCATAAAGGGTGAGTTATTTCAATGTTTGACCAAATTTTAAAAAATTAGCAATACCATATAACTTCAGATTGTGAGGTTAGTTATAAAGAAAAAGGCAACTAATTTTTAAGCTGATAATATTGTATGACCTACAAATGATGTTATATATACATTTTGGCATTAAAAAAAAAAGATTCCTCACCCTTTCTGTATAGGTTTCTGAGGAGTGGCTCGTGGGTTTGAACCACTGACCCTGTGGTTAGTAGTCTAGTGCTTATTCTACAGCACCACACCAGGACTCCTTATGTCTTTGGGATGATTCTGAATGTGAAGGAAAGGCACTGGAGACTTTGACCTCTGATATTGGGGGCAAAAATGGGAACAGGTGGCTTGTGTAGTCATTAGAGTTTGAGTAACAGGTGGTGGACTAAGAAGCGCTCATGGAAATAGTGATAACTTATAGATTTAGAGTATATTGTACTTGTAATATAGAGTTAATAGGATAATGGATTAGATGAGAGGCAGACACAGAGAGAGAATGGAAAGGTTTTGAACCTGAACACGTGGATCCAGATGCCATGTCTTGAGATGGGGTGCACCAACGAGGAGTAGTTGTGGGCTGGAATTTATGAGGAAGCTTCAGCAGTTTGTGGAATAATTTGATTCAGTTTTCCACAACTCTCTGAAGCCCTCTCATAAGAGTTAATGTTATGTGCATGTAAGTTTGGTATACCTTGAAGATATCAAAGGAGATGTTGAATATCAGTTAGATAAATGGGTTGGTGTTTCAATAGAATGATCATTCATATCATCTGAGTTTATATGGTACTTAATGCTTGAAGACTAGATAAGATCCTCTAGGATAGTGATTATAAGTAGAGAAAATAGAGTCTACAAAATGAGTCCTGAGCACTCCAGCATTAAATGTGGAGGCTGAAAGCAAGAGGGAGATTCAGGAGGAGACAGAGAGTTTCCATCATCAGTCAGGTAAAAGGAAAACCAAAAGAATGCATAGTATTAGATTCTAAAAGAGGTTTGTTAGGTGGGAATGCTCAGTGTATTACCCAAATCATCAGGCAATGGAAAAGTCATTGTCAGTCTTAAGAGTGGGGATTGAGAGCAACTGCAAACACTCATCTGCAGTGAGCACAGATTCCTTCTTGTGAGGAGTATATCTATAAATGGGAGAAGAGAAATTGGGTGGAATATGGAGTAATATATCTTGAATGTTTTGTTGGGAATTTTAAATTTTGATTGCTGTATTTGAGGTTTTGTGAGGCACAGTCTTCTAATTCTTAAGATGTTCCAGTCTCAGCTAATGCATTCTATTGTCTATGTATTTAGAATGAGACATTCATTCAGTTTCTCTTGACAATCATCTTTTTGGCTCTCTGTGTTCAACTACGGTTGATTTTCAGTACTGAGATAATTAGATGACTCTGTGTATATATGTGCAAAACTGGTTTATGTATATAATTTTTGATTAAAATGTTTCCCTTCTAATTTTAATCTGCCTCTTTTCCCTCCTAATGAAAGTATATGAGCTTGTGAAGTGAGTTGGGTAGAGATGATAAGCACAGTCATGCAGCTAGCCTCTTAGAAACTCCAAATTGCTAGGAGAATACAATAGAGGTTGTTGACAACTTCTAGTTGCTGAGCTGCTCAGATGGCCCAAATTTGTCAGCTAGCTCAGTGGAAACCAGCTTTGTCTCAAGAACTTTTTGTTTTGCCCTCTTTAAAAACAAACCGAAACCACTCACAGAATGTTACCTTTAAACCACTAGCAATCACGCTGATTCTTTATATCCTTACTGTTCTGTGACTGTAAGAAAATTGAATGACAGAAATACAAAGAGAGCAGAATGAAGACTATCAAGAGGATAACTTTTATAGGATTGTCTTTTGGCATGTCTCTGAATTTAACACAACTTATTTTTACAGAGGGCATCATGAGGGTGATAGCTCTCTGTTTATGTTCTTCAATAATGTATTCTTAGACACCCAGTAAGATAGAAAATACAAACTTATACTATGATAACTTATATCACAAGGTGCTAGTAGGTCAGCTATCATTCTTTGCTTCTTAAAACTGAAGTTGTGTTGTATTAGTGAAGTTAATAGGAGAGGGCTTCAAACAGTTTGTGGGAAAATGGATTTGAAAGTTAATGAAAATTTTCCATGAACATTCTGAAGTTCTCTCATATATTAGATTTATAGGTTACTTTTTATATCTGTGAAAAATGACAAAAAATAAGTTATTTTAAGTCATTGTATAAGTTTCATTTTTATACCCATGTTTACTGTAAGTAATCAAATTAAGAATACAAGCACCTCTAGCTTTTTTGCTCAATGTTTCATCCTTTGATTCAACCTCTTGAGAGTTCAAATATACTTGTACTCTCCCACCATTCTTTTTTTTTTTTTTTTTTTATTGTGAATTATGTGAAAGTTTACATGGGAGAACATTTGTTTTACATTAATCCTATCGTATATTGTTTCATTGTCATGGTTACAATCCCCTCCACACATCACCAATCAACGAAAGGGTACATCCTACAAGCCTTCCCCACCATTCTTAAGATTAAACCTTTTGTAAATTGTTTTCTGTATCTGCCTTTAAGAGAGACATCAATAGATCGTTGGTCAGTTTTGCTGGAAATATTATCATTTCTCCATGATTGAACTACCTGAGTCAAGGTCTCAAATCACCACAAATATATTCTTGAGAACATTTGTAAATAGCCTTTCAGGAATTCGTAGAAAATCTATGTAGGTGGGACTAATGCCTATGATTTGCTCTGAGCTCAGCTTAAGACATTTGGACACTTGGAAGTGAACTGAAAGGCTAGTAAATTAAATGTAACTTCTGGTGGAGTGGCAGGTGGTTTTAGTATTTTTGGCTTTCTCTGACTCTCCCACAATCTAGGGCATTCTTTTCAGGAGCTGTATAGCATTTTATAAGGGAAGAAGAAATTCTCTTCTATCTAGAAATCATCAAAGTAAATGAGAGAAATTGTTTTCATTTTAATCCTTTAATTCAGATTCACTGCCTGCTTATCAGTACAAAGAAGAGAAAAATACTCTAGTTCCTTGGGGATTTGACTTTCAGGAAATGAGATTTTTATCCATGGAACCAAATGATCATTAGCAGTACAACCAGAACAATGGCCTTCCACTGTGCCAATGCCAACATCCAAATCTATGGCACTTGCTTACTTCCAGCACAGGAGATGGAATTAGCACAAAACCTCATAATATGCATAAATATAAAGAAGGGAGTTTTAAAGCAAACAAACAAAAAGGGTTAATTCTTGATCAAATACTGGAGGAAAATAAGATATCTTATATGGAAGGCTATATGTATCTCAGAATTGATAAAACTGAAAGTTAATGAAGCCTGGTTGGGATAGTGATTGGCATCCAGTCAGTTTTGACTCATGGTGACGTCATGTGTACAGAGGAGAACTAAGTGCTCCACAGAGCTTTCCTAGCTGTGACCTTTCTGAAACCTGCCTTCTGAGGAACCTTAGGGTGGATTTGAACAGCAGACACCTGGGTGCATTCCAACTGCCAATCTTTTCAGTTAGTAATTAAGCACTAAACCATTTGTGTCCCAGTCAGCACCTTAAGAAAGCTTTACTATGGCCATTTTAATGTTCAGAATCTATCTGGAGCTGTTTAGATACCATGTGAATTGTATTGAAGCCATAAGAGTGAAATAGCAAACCCCTGAGTATGCCTAATATATGTTATTCAGTTCTTCTTTATCTGGAGGTTTTGTTGTTTTTTTTAAATCAAAAATAGTTTGTCTAAGAAATGTTCTTTAAGATCATAATTATCTATAATAACAATGTAAGCGTGTACATGGTACATACTATGACTCTGGTCTTATTGTAAATATTTTACATATGTTAGTTTGTTTAATCTCTACAACTGTCCTGGGAAGTTATAAGTAAACAAATCCAAATATGTATGCTGTGTTGTTGTGTGCCATTAAGTTGGTTCTGACTCCTAGTGACTCTGTATGAGGTGTCTAAGGATTGCTGGTGGGTTTGAACCACGGACCTTGCAAGTAGCAGTCCAGTGCTTCTCTCACAGTGCCACACACGGGACCCAAATGTATGTGTTGTCAAGTCGATTCCGACTCATAGTGACCCTGTATAGGGTTACCAAGGAAAGACTACTGTGTTGGAACTGCTGACCTTGTGGTTAGCAGTCCAGTGCATATCCTACAGCACCACACCAGGACTGCAGTATATGTGTGGTGGTTGTGTGCTGTTGAGTTGGTGCTGACCCATAGTGACCCTGGATAGGGTTTCTGAGGCTATAAATCTTTACAGGGAGCAGAAAACCTCGTCTCTCCTGCAGAGTGGCTGGTGGATTGAAACTGCTTAGCAGCGTAATGTGTAACCTCCTATGCTATCAGAGCTACTTAATATATGTGTAGGGATAGTATGTATGTATGTATCACATGTACATATGTATGTATAGATACATCAAGCAAGTTTCTTGATAAACTATTATGTGCTTGGTGAATCTAAAAGAAAGCACTGGTACATGTCACATTTAAATAAAACTTACTTCAAGTATTACATGTGTGCTGCTATGGAAAATGTGAATTTAGTCACTGGACTCAGGTCTAAGTCCAGAGGGTTCTTAAATGACTGAGTCTCATGACATGTCAAAGCTACATAGCAGATCCTGGTTCAGGCTTTGGATCAATTACAGACTATCAAGATGTGTGAAGGGATGGTGATGTGAAAGTCAGCAGTACTTCAAATAATCTTTATAATTTTTCTTGTCCAGAGTTAATGATTGTTAACTTTTGATAAAATTATTTTACTCACATTGTTCATTTTACTTATTGCATTTATTCATTGTCATTAATTTGTTAAAATAATGAACTAACATGTAACCTCATATAAAATATAAAAACTATAGTATTCAATATTGATGACTTTATTCAAAGGGAAACAAAAAGTGTAAGGTATTTTTCCAATTTTGTTTTCAGCCAACAACTCCATGTACCTAAGGGCTGTTTTGTGAATAATTTCAGAGTGCTTGCAAGCTAGACTTCTGATAGCTATCACTGACTTGTAATCTGTCAAGGTATAACGTAGGGTAATATGTTTTTACACAGCAATTGTGAGGCTCTGATTAATTATTACCATCTCTAATTGGCTGATGTGAACATTTATTTTAGATCTTAGAAAGTATATACAATAAAATAATGGTTTAAAGTGCCTCCAGGCAGTCTATATACAGAAGTTGCTATATTAGAGTCAAATGACTAACATGTAATTTCTTATTCCATTTGTCTTTTTAATAGATGATTTATTATTCAAATTAAAATAGAAGTTTCTGCCAACAGTTTAGCACCACATTGAATCATGTCTGCTGCCTTAAAAGATGAGCATATAATTTATTAAATATATGCTCATTAAGCATATATTTATATGCTTTAAGCAATATCTGATATGAAACATCAGTTATTTTTGCATATATGCCAAGGAAGAAGAATTTACAGTCTAGCCTTATCCTTAGAGGGGGATGCAAGTTTAGATTATATCCCTGTTTCTATGTTTCAGACTCAATCTAAACTACTTCCAAAAGAAGCCAAGTAGACCTTTCTTTGAAATAGTTCCTTCTTTTCGCGGATATCTTTTTCTGTTTGGTTTCTTTGCTTTTATTCAAATAAAATGCAAGTTAAAATTGGGATTAGAATCATTTCTTAAACAATGAGATTTTGAATTCAATAGAAAAAAAAAGAAAGGGAAAGTAAACATAAAAAAGTCCAAAGGTCAAATCCTAGATCTGCCTGTTGTGGAAACCAGGAGTGGGAAAAAAAGCTCAAGTCTATGTTGAATATGAAAGGGAATTTGGTTTTGTTAGTGCAGTAGAGTAAAGTCTAACTTGAGTATCTTTTGTGTTTCTAAATTTGGGCCTGGAAGATTCCCCAACTTAATGACACCTACTGTGAGACATCCCTTTTGAAAGAAAACATTGGGTTTGTGAAGCAGGAAGTCATATGATTGCAGGTGCTGGTGTGAGAGAAGACTATGAAGGGAGCCAGGCAAGGGTGTGCTGATTTGCAAAGGTTTTATGTACTTGGACACTATGACTCTGTCCCAGAATATAGCAAGGAATTGGAGAATTCATGTGTTACTGACACTATGGGCAGTTTTACTATAGAAGTTAATGGCTTAGGAAATGTAAAATGAATGTTTTTATTTCAACACTATGGTGATCATTTGGTCTTCATTATTTTAGAAAATTGAGTTATTCAAGAATTTAAAAAATATATTTCATGAAAATAAGTATTAAAAGTTTACCATCATGAATCATATATTTTTTTGATGGAGAGATCAGTACCTTTATCAAGAATCATAATAAAAGTTGAGATAATTATAAGGAAAGGCAAGATCAAGATTGGCTGTTCAAGGTTACCGGCTGCTCCTCAGAAACCCTGTACAGGGCCACTATGAGTTTGAACTGACTATATGGCATTTAACAACAACAATAGGAAAAGTAGAAATAGCAAAACCTTGCCTTGGATAGGGCTCTTTTATTGTATGAAAATGCTATTTGTTTTTCTCTGGTTTAGCCAGAGAAGGGAACAGAGGATAAGGAGGGGGAGCGAGAGAGGAAAACAAAAAAGGAAGGAAGGGACGAAAAAGAAAAACCTGAGTTTATTTTTTTTTCTGGTTTCTGTTTCCTAAAATTATAATCAGAAAACTAATCACATAGCTATGTTGGTCATAGTGAAGAATTCTCTTCATGTGCCTGCATTTGAATATGTATGAGAACCATCTTTGAATACATTTCACAAATAGGCCTCCAAGTAGTCTGCATATTTACTTTTTCTTTTCCTTTTTATTTACACTTTATAATGTATTTTTAGGTAAAAATTATGCTTTTGAGTCATCTTATAATATGCATTTTTTTTTAAGACTTGTAGTAGTATTCAGTTGCTAATCTCATAAAAGGTCATTTACAAAGTTATTTGTTGATATTTTTCATCGATACACTTACATTTTCCTTGGCTGTAATTACAGGTTTTTTGTTTTTGTTTTTATTTGTGAAAGTGGTTAAAAGATTCAGGAACTACTTAGGTTTTCCAGGGAAAAGTTAATAATAGAAATTTGAGGTTTCTGTCTTGCTTCTCTCACATGAAATCCCTTAATAGAATCCAATTGAACTAAAAATGTATTGTTTTTTGAATGACCTTGATTTCTCCAGCTCTTTAAGCACTGAACTGCTAACCACAAGTTTGGTGATTCAAACCCACCACCAGCTCCTTAGAAATCCACTGAGTGGGAACAGACTTGAGGGCAAACAACAGTAATAACATAGTTGGTTGCTAGTTCTACTCACTCAGCTGTCACTTCTTTCTACAAGAGGACTTGTGAGACCTTTGCACCCAATTCTTTAAGCACTCTTATTAAAATAGTCCTGGTGTGACCTCTTGCTGTGGTGCAATAGGATAAACACTGGCTCAGAGGGTCAGCGATTCAAATTCACCAGGCATATCTCAGAAACTCTGTCCAGGGTCACTATGAGTCAGAGCCAACTTGATGGCACTTAACAATAATTTTTGTCCAGTCAGTTCTGACTCATAACGACACTGTATAGGGTTTCCAAGAAGCAGCCAGTGAGCTTGAACTGCTGACCTTATGGTTCAAACTGACCTTGCAGTCCAGCACATTAGATTGCAATAGTTAATCTCACAATGTCCTTGTGGCCCCTATACTCCTGGAGCAATATTTAGGAAGGTTTTGACCAATTGATAGAACCTTTTTGATTTTTTTTGTTCATTCATGTTGGTCAGTCATGGGGTCCTGGTGTGGTACTGTAGGATAAGTACTGAACTGCTTAACCTTGTTATCCATAAGGTTAGGGGCTCAAACCAAACAGCTGTTCTTTGGATATCCTAATCAGGGGCACTATATGAGTCATAACTGACTCAACTTACCAATTGTCCTAGCAATACTTCTTGTTGACTGAAAGAGGACTTGAAAATGACAGGAATTCTCTTGAATTAGAAGAGTGCAACATACAACTGTCAGGTGTATTCTGTTATTGATTAGAATAATTTAATTTCAGGATTTTTATTGAATCCTTACCTTTTAGAAAAAGTAAATTGGCAGAGTATTTTCATTTCCTAGTCTTGCCCGTTCCCCTTCCTCTTTATTTTTCCACTTCAGTGTGTCATGGATTCATTTGTTTCTGATATTGCTTGAGGCCTTTTGTTATTGGCTTCAACTATGGAAAAGTAGCCTTTGTTCTTTAGATTTCACTTTGGCCAGGTCGCATTTCAGCTACTCATTAAAACATGTATTTATTCTACTCTGGAGTACATTGTCTGGCCAAGCATGAATTTATAGTGAAATTTAACAGTAAATTGTGCTCTGTGGTCAAAAATGCCAAATGATACACTCAGCTGCACAGAGGTTTCCAGCCTAGGGTAGAATTAAGGCGCTTAGGACCAGTGCCGGGATTGTTGGCCGTATTTTCACAGTGGCCAGTTTTGTTAGATTCAAACTTGGAGAGAGCTTGAAATCACTTATCTCCGATGTTTGTGCTCACAACCACAAAGCCTTTGAGAAACACATAACTGATATTGTAATAACCTCCAGCTGCGTTTACCAGCCTCTGAGCCTTTCTAAAAGTCTGTTCAGTTTAATGAGGGTTTTCAGATTTCAAAGCTCACACACCTTCACATAAAGACAGATGATTATGACCAAATTAGGAAATGTTGTTCTATGAGTATTCCCTGCCCCATTATATCCCTTCTCAGTTGTCACACATTGTTCCTTTAAACTTTATACCTTCCAGACATCTGTATAAAATATAATTTCTGAAAGTCTTATTGTATATAGTTTGTATTCAAACAGGAGGTTATATTACATGAAAGAATTTATCACTTAATAACCAGAGGTAAATAATTGTTCTGTCCAGTGTGGAGTGGTACAGTTTGAAATCAAAACTGTAGCTTCTGCTACCATGACAACTGCCCAGAGAGGCTAGACCTGCAAGTTCACCTCTGTGGTCTGCTGTGCAGAGTTCTTCAACCTGTTTCTAAATAACTAGTTGATGAAAAGAGAAAAGCTATGTCTATTAAACAGTAAGAAGGAATGTGGGAGAGGGCAGAGCTACACTTTCATTGTTTATTTGTTAGATAATAACCTTAATGAACATTGATATTACTATCTTTATATTTAAAATATAAACCACTGCCATCAAGTCAATTAGACATTGAGTTTCTACAAATGCTCCATAGAATGTACAAGGCTGTAAATCTGTATGCAAACAGAATGCCACATTGTTCTCCCATGGAGCATCTGGTGGGTTTGAACTGCTAACCTTTCAGTTGGCAGCTGAGCACTTAAACAATCTGCCACTGGGGCCCCTGTTTAAAATACAGTTTAAAAATAATAGCTTTACTATACGTGGCATCTATTGGAATTTTTCCTATCTTATTTTTCAAAAAAGGTGTTCTGAGCCACTCTTAGATAGGAATAGGTGGAAAGTTTTCAAAGGTATAATTAAACACTACCCCACTGGTTATATTATAGTCACAGTTTTACAGAAAGGCATGATACCTAATGTGATGTTCAGATATCAGTGATACAGGATTATAGATCCCAGGACTATTGAAACATTCTGGAAGAATTCAAGAGAGATGGATGAGGGTTGGTTGGTTGGTTATGTGCCATGGAGTGGGTTCCGACTCATAGTGACCCTGCACAGGGTTTCCGAGGCTGTCAATCTTTACAGGAGCAGAAAGCCTCATCTTTCTCCCACAGAACTGCTGGTAATTTCAAACTGTTGACCTTGCGGTTTGCAGCCCGATTTGTAACACTACACTACCAGAGCTCCTTTGGATGAGGGTAGACCAGGCCAAAATTGTAATATGAGGCAGAATCCTTGTCTCCTAAACCTTCTCTTCAGTTTTTCCACCTGACCTACAAACTATAATTGTGCATCATAGAATTAGTTAGAAGACACTTATGAAGTTGACCTATTTCGAGGGCAAAACAGTTTGCAACTTACACTTTCTTTCATATCTTTAACTTTCTTACAGACGCCCAAGCACTGAATCCTTTGAATTTTCTCTCTCTTATATCAGAGTTAGCTTCACATCCATGGTTTTGAAAAGGCTGTAGTAAAATGATCTGTAAATTAATTAATGCCCAATCTTTGAAGGACATGTATATTCTAGTCAGGAATGATCTTTTAAGAATAACTAAAATTAAACCCAGTGTAATTAGAGTTTAAGAATTATATGGTAATTTAAAATTTATAAATTTTTATTGTTAAAAGTCCTGGTGTGACGCTATGGGATAAAGCACTGGACTTCAAGGTAAGTTTGAGCCACAGGTTAGTGATTCAAAGTCACCAGCCACTCCGTGGAAACCCTATATGTGGTCACTATTAATCAGAATCAACTCAACAACACAACAACAATCTTAAAAATACACTTTTACCATCACAATTTATAGAGATGATAGCTTTCTCTTGTAAAGGTGGTTTGTAATTGAGAAAATTAGATATTTATTATATTAAAATCTAGGTTTATCAAACAAGGATCTTTGGGCTTATAGTTAGGGGATTTCCAACTGTGATCGTTCCTTCACTTTCATGTGGGAAGAGACTTTGGGGTCAGTTCAGTTGTTAAAGTGTTTGCTTTGAGTGAGGACATAACATAACCAAACTCCTTGAGGGAATGAGTCACTGGGCTTGGGAGTTGGAAACCAGAGTCTTAGGGAGACTTCTTGGTCAACTGGCATAGCATAATACACAAATACTATGTTCTAAATCTTACTTTGGTCTTTAATGCTTGTAAGCAGCCATCTAAGATGCAATAGATGATTTCTCTCCATATGGAGCAAAGAGGAGAAAAGAAAATAAAAGGCTCAAGGAAACATTTATTCCAAAGGACAAATGGACCTTGAAAATCATGGTCTCTACTACCAGAAGCCCAGATAACGTACTGCTCTGATCAGATCACAGCAGAAGTTCCTGTGCAGAGCAAGAGAAAAATGTAGAACAAAATTAAAAAAAAAAAAAAAGAAAAAAAGGTCAGGTTTACTGTGTGAAACTGATGTAACCCCAGAGACTGGACCTTAGGCACTCTTCAAAACGGAAACTGAAGTCACCTTCAGAGATTACCTTTTAGCCAACCAATACACAGACCTATAAAGTGAACACCACTACTCATCTGTCAGTTTGTGATACTGTGATGGCTTGTGTGTTACTGTAAAGCTGGAAGCTGTGTCACTGGCATTTTAAACTTTTAAAGTATTGAAGAGCAAAGATGTCAGCTTGAGGACTAAGGTGCACCTGACCCAAGACATGATATTTTCAGTAACCTCATATGGATGCAAAAGCTGGACAATGAATAAGGAAGACTGTAGAAGAATTGATGCCTTTGAGTTATAGTGTTGGAGGATAATATTGAAAGTGTCATGGGTTGCCAAAAGAACCAACATATCAGTGTTGGAAAAAGTACAGCCAGAGTGCTCATTGGAGGCCAAGACGGCCAGACTTCATCTCTCATACTGCATACATATTGTCAGGAGGGACCAGTCACTGTAGAAGGATATCATCTTTGGTAAGGTGGGGGCTCAGAGAAAAAGAAGAAGACCCCCAGTAAGATGGATTGGCCAAGTAGCAATATCAATGGGCTCAAGCGTGGCAACAATAGTGAAATTGGTCCAGGATCTGGCAGTGTTTATGTTCTACTGTGCATAAGGTCACTATGAGTTGGTACCAACTCGATGGTACCTAACAACAACAACAACACCCATCATGAACAGGCTTCTGTGGAGCTTCCAGACTAAAACAGGCTAGGAAGGATTTGAGGCGGAACGCTTCTGAGTGGTTCGCCACTAAAAACCTTACAAATATCAGCAGAACATTGTCAGGAACAATGTCAGAAGATGACAACTTTATGATGAACAGCAGCACATTGTCAGATTTATTGTCAAAAAATGAGCCAAAATGGCCAGGTACTGGCCAATTTGAATCAGACAATCATATGGTTTACTATGCTGGGAATATAAAACTGAAGAGGAATGACATAGCATTCATCATCAAACAGAACAGCTCATGATCTATCAGTGATGTCTGTGATAGAACACTATTCATGTGCCTAAAATGAAGACTAATTGATACCACTGTTATTCAAATTATGCACAAAACATTAAAGCCAGTGATGATGTAATTGAAAAATTCTACCAATTTTTCAGTCCGAAATTGATCAAACATGCAATCAAGATGGGTTTATAGTTGTTGGTGATTGGAATACAAAAGTTGGAAACGAAGAAGATGAATCAATAGTTGGAAAATATGACCCTGGCACTATGGAGATCACATGATAGAATTTTGCTAGACCTACAATTCATTCATTGCATATAATTTTTAAAAAAACTTTTTATTGTGAATTCAGTGAAGGTTTACAAAGTGAATCATCATCACTTTTATGTCCAACAAATCATTCAGTTTGTTTCATTTCAGTGATTGCAATCCAGTCCATGTAACAACAGTTATCTAATTACACATATCTTTATAAAACAGCATAAAAAGCAACTATACACATGAACCTCAACTATACACAAGAAAACAATTGAATGCATCTGTGGGAAGAGACAGTGGAAAAACAGTATTATCAGCCAAAACAAGGCCAGGAACTGACTGTGGAACAGACCATCAATTGCTCATATGCCAGTTCAGGCTGAGCTGATGCTGAAGAAAAAATGTTAAAAGTCCATGAGATTCAACATATAACTTCGCATATATCCCAGTTGAATTAGAGACCATCTCAAGAACAGATTGAATGTATTAGAGACTAATGACTGAAGACCAGAAGAGCTGTGGAAAGACATCAAAAGTATCATGCATAAAGAAAGAAAAATGCGATTAGACAGGAAAAGACAAAAAAGGATGTCAAAAGAGACTTGTAAACTTGCTCGTGAATGTAGAGAAGCTAAAGTCAATGGAAGAAATGAAGAAATAAAAACCCTGAAAATAAAATATAAAAAGGCAGCTAAAGAAAACAAAGTAAAGTTTTATAATGAAATGTGGTAAGTCTTGGAAAACCAACAGGGAAGAACATGCTCATCATTTCTCAAGCTGAAAGGATGGAAGAAAAATTCAAACCTCTGGTTGTAATATTGAAGGATTCTATGGGCAAAATGGGACCCTATTTGCTTAGTGAGTTATGTGTTTGAATTCAGCATCTGCTCCTCACAAGAAAGATGAGGCCTTCTGCTCCTGTAGATGTTTACAATGCAGGAAACCTTATGCAGGGTTGCTATGAGTTGGAACCCACTCAAAAGCACACAACAACAACATGAGCAAACTATTGAATAATGTAGAAAGCATCAAAAGAAAATGGAAGGAATACACAAAGCCACTGTACCCAAAAGAAATGACTGATGTTCAGCCATTTCAAGAGGTAGCATATGATCAAGATTTGATAAGACTGAAGAAGAAAGAAGTCCACATTGCACTGAAGGTATTAGCAAAAACAAGGCTCTCCGAATTTTCTGAATACAAATTGAAGTCTTGGGACCAACTTATGCAGTACTGGAGGCGCTCACTCATGTATATCATGACATTTGGAAGACAGCTACATAGACAAACGATTGGAAGAGATCCACGTTTGTGCCCACTCCAAAGAGAGGTGACCCAGTGGAGTGTGGAAACAATCAAATGATACCATTAATATCACATGCAAGTAAAATTTTACTGAAGATAAATAGTTGCAACAGTACATCAACACAGAATTGCCAGATATGCCTGCCAGATTCAGAAGAGGACATACCTTTATCATTGTTGTTGTTGTTGTTGTTAAGTACTGTGGAGTCGGTTCCAATATTAGTGACCTGCACAGGGTTTCTGAGGCTATAAATCTTTGTGGGAGCAGAAAGCCTCATCTTTCTCCCGAGGAACAGCTGGTAGTCTCGAACTGCCAACCTTGAGGTTAGCAGACCGATTCGTAGCCACTACACTACCAGAACTCCTTACATATATCATTACTGAAGTCAAATGAATCTTGACTAAAAACAGAGAATATCAGGAAGTTAACTTGTGCTTTATTAACTATGCAAAGTCTTTCATCTGTGTGGATCATAGCAAACTATGGGGATAACATTATTAAGAATGGATATTCTAGAACACTTAAGTGTGTTCAGGAGGAAAATATACATAGATCAAGAGGTGTTTGAACACAAAAGGGGATACTGAATGGTTTTAAATCAAGGAAAGGTTTGTGCCAGAGTTGTAATTTTTTACCCTTATTACTCAATCTGTATACTGTGTAAATAATCTGAGAAACTAGATAATATGAAGAAGAATGTGACATAAGGATTGGAGGAAGTGTTATGAACAATCTTTGATATGCAGATGATACAACCTTGTTTGATGGAAGGGAAGAAGACATGAAATAATTGCTTATGAAGAACGCATCCTATAGACTTCAGCATTGCACTTCAGTGTAAAGAAAACAAAGATCCTCAAAACTGGACCAATAATAATAACATTACGATATTTGGAGAAAAGATTGAGATCGTCAAAGACTTTATTTTGCTTGGATCCACAATCAACAATCATGGAAACAACAGTCAAGCAATCAAAGTTTGTATTGCTTTAGGCAACTGTGTTGCAGAAGACCACTTCAAAATATTAAAGAGCAAATAGATAAGTTTGAGGACTAAGATTTTTGGCATATATTTTTGGTATTTTCAGTATCCTCATTCGCATATGAAGTTGGACAATGAGTAAAGAAGACTGTAGAAAAATCAATTTGAATTATGTTGTTAGAGAAGAATATTTTCTTAAAGCACACACAGACATAGACACACACACAAAAATTAATTTGAGTACAAAATTTTATGTTGTCTATTATCTCTGTAAGTGAAAGAAATGATTAGATTTGGGGTGAGGGAGGGTGACCTGGCACCTTATTGCACGTAACAAAATTGCTTATTGGCATATCTACTTTATATAGAATCATCCCCCCCCCAATGGTGTTTTCCATCTCTTTTTTTAAATAGTGCTGTAATCTAAAGAAATGTTTTATTTGACTGAGATGTCCAGTTGAAGATTGGGTTTCCCAAATTGATTACAAAGATAAAAAATGAATGTTACATATAAAACTAATGTGCAAGTAACTGTATGTTCTGCCACTGCATATTTCAACATTCTTTAAAGAGACCACAAAATGCAACTATTCACGTAAATCTATATTATATGGCATCCAATGAAATATATCACACATATGAGGAAACAAGAAACTGTGATCAGTCACCAGTTAAAATTAATTAACTGAAACAGACCAGAGATATCAGAAGTGATTACTTTAACGACTTATGTGAAACATGAACATCACAAGGAAAGAAGTAGAAAATAAAAGAACCAAACATAACTTTTAGAACTATGAAATACAATATTCAACATGTAAAAATCTCTGGGTGAAGTTAAATGAGTGATAGACTGCAGTGCAAAAGATGAACTAACTTAAAAATCTAGCGATAGTACTTATACAGACCAAACTACACAGAGTGAAATACATTAATAGAGCCTCAGTGGGTCTGGGACAATATGAGGCTGTTTCATATAAAACTAAGTGGATTTGTTTTCAAAGAGGCAGAAAATCTTTGAAATAAATGGCTAAAACTTTTCCACGTAGTAGAAAACCTAAAAGTCCATATATCATAGATACTCAGTGAACCTTATGTAAGATGATTATACAGAAAACCGTATCAAGGCACATTATTTTTTAAAGTCAGGTAGAAGGTAAAAATTAATCAGGAAAGAAGAAGCAAAACATTGGTGTTTTGTGCCATAGAGTCTATTCTGGTTCATAGCATGCAGGAGAATAAAAGAATCCAGGTTTATCATCAGAAATAATTAGGTAGCAGACAATTGAAAGAAATTTTAAAGTACTAAAAATGTTATTAAAAAATGTTACTAAGATAGACTTATATGTACAGTAAAATATATTTAAAAAATGAAATAAAGACTTTTTGGGGCAAAATCTGAGCAAATTTGCTGCCATCAAATTTACAGTATAAGAAATTTATAGGAATGTTTTTAGGACAAAAGGAAATGATGAAAACAGAAATAATATGTAACAGAAACACTAACTATGTGAGCTATATACAGAAGACCATTTTCTCATTTTAAAATGTGTTTGAAAAGCTATTGATTGTTTTAAAGTATTAGCTTTGTTTGATTGTTTAAGCAATAAAAATGTTGATGTATTTAATAGCTTCTATCTGTGTGGCTGTAGAAAAGATAGCACAAATAAATGAAATAGAAATACATGATTATAAATTCTGCATATTATATGTGAAGATGTATCAAATAAAGAATCAGGGAGAAATTGCTAATAATCCAGGAGAGAAGATAAAAGGAAGGATCAAGAAATATTCTCAAAGACAAGGGGAAAAAATCCAAAACAAAGAAGAGAAAAGACCATAGTAAAAAGATGGTAAGTTGATAGCCTTAATTGCCAATTACATGTAAATAATATAAATACCCCAATTAAATGTATGTCTTGTACCAAAAGAAAAAAAAAACAACCCAACTAGAATGTATAAAAGCAGAGCTCTATAAAATAACTAGAAAATCTTTGACTATTTTGACATTACACATTCTCTGTGAATAGACCGTGAGTCAAAAAGAAATCAGTAGAGAAATTAGAAAGTATTTTATATTGAATCAAAATGTAAAGGCAGAATATAAAACTTGAGGAGTGTTGTTTGAACAGCACTTTAAAAAGGAGTTTAATTGCTCATATTAGAAAAAAGCAAAAATAAGTAAATGTAAATTTAAAGATCTAAGCTTCTTCTTTATCCACCCATAGCCGTAGAGCTGATTCTGAAACTTATTTATCCTATAGGAATTTAAGAGTCAAACTGCCCCTATAAGGTTTCCAAGCTATAAATCTTTATGCAAGAAAGCTGCCACATCTTTGTCCCACAAAGAGGTTCAAATGGCTGGCCATTTAGTTAACAGCTGAGTACATTAACCACAGTTAGGTTAAAATAAAACCAACATGAATAAGAACAAAACCCCAAACCCACTGTCATCTAGGTTGATATAGACTCATAGTGACCCTATAGGATAGAATAGAACGACTCCATAGGATTTCTGAGGATGTACTCATTCTTCTTGGTTCAACTATCAACACTCACGGAAGCAGCAGACAAGAGATCAAATGATGTATTGCATTAGGCAAATGTGTGGCACAAGACTTTTTAAAGTGTTGAAGAACAAAGGTGTCAGTTTGAGGACTAAGGTGCACCTGACCCAA
>NW_006408535.1:19695418-19723210 GCF_000296735.1 Chrysochloris asiatica
AGAAAGCATCAAAAGAAAATGGAAGGAATACACAAAGCCACTGTACCCAAAAGAAATGACTGATGTTCAGCCATTTCAAGAGGTAGCATATGATCAAGATTTGATAAGACTGAAGAAGAAAGAAGTCCACATTGCACTGAAGGTATTAGCAAAAACAAGGCTCTCCGAATTTTCTGAATACAAATTGAAGTCTTGGGACCAACTTATGCAGTACTGGAGGCGCTCACTCATGTATATCATGACATTTGGAAGACAGCTACATAGACAAACGATTGGAAGAGATCCACGTTTGTGCCCACTCCAAAGAGAGGTGACCCAGTGGAGTGTGGAAACAATCAAATGATACCATTAATATCACATGCAAGTAAAATTTTACTGAAGATAAATAGTTGCAACAGTACATCAACACAGAATTGCCAGATATGCCTGCCAGATTCAGAAGAGGACATACCTTTATCATTGTTGTTGTTGTTGTTGTTAAGTACTGTGGAGTCAGTTCCAATATTAGTGACCTGCACAGGGTTTCTGAGGCTATAAATCTTTATGGGAGCAGAAAGCCTCATCTTTCTCCCGAGGAACAGCTGGTAGTCTTGAACTGCCAACCTTGAGGTTAGCAGAAACAGAGTTTCAATCTATTCTTCATTCATCTTGATGTTATTTATTGCTCCCATGGTGAAGATTTTTGTTTTCTCTAAGTTGAAGTACAACACAAGCTGAAGACTGTGTGTGGTATTGAATAGTCATCAATAAATATTTTAAGTCCTCTTTGCTTTCAGAAAGCAAGGTTGTATCATCTGAATATCACAGGTTTTAATCAAATTCTGATGCCAAATTCTTCTTCATATAATTCAGCTTCTGTGATTATTTGTTCAACATACAAACTGCATAAGTATGGTGAAAGAATACAACCCTAGTGCACACCTTTACTGAATTTAAACCATTCGGTGTTTCCTTGTTCTGGTCAAATGACTGCCTCTTGATCTATGTACAAGCTTCCTTTGAGCACAGTTAAGTATTCTAGAATACTCATTCTCTGCTCTAGCTTATCATGATCCACATAGTTGAAAGCCTTTGCTTAGTCAATAAAGCATAGGTAAACATCTTTCTGGAATTCTCTGCTTTTCATCTAAATCTAGCTTGAATCTCTGGCAGTTCCCTGTCAATGTACTGTCTCACCCATTTTTAAATTATATTTAGCAAAAATTTACTTGCATGTGATGTTAATGTTATTGTCTTATGATTTCCACATTCTTTTGGATCCCATCTCTTTGGACTGGGCACAAATATGGATCTCTTCTAATCAGTTGGCCAAGTAGCTGTCTTCCACATTTCTTGACATATGTGATTGAGTGCCTGTAGTACTACATCAGTTTGTTCAAAGATTTCAATTTGTATTCCATTAATTCCCTAAGGCTTGCTCTTTATCAGTGTTTTCAGTTAGTGCACTTCAGCCTTCTTCCTTCAGTACTATTGGCTCTTGATCATACACTACATCTTAAAGTGGTGGAACATAGACTGTTTGCTTTTGGGACAGGTACTCTGTGTTCCTTCCATCTTCTTTTGCTGATTCCTGCATCATTCAATATTTTGCCCACAGATTCCTTCAATATTTCAACTAGAAGCCTTAATATTTCTTTAGGTCTTTCAGTTTGAGAAATGCTGAATATGTTCTTCCTTTTTGGTTTTTTAACTCCAGGTCTTTGAATGTTTCATTATACTACTTGACTTTGTCTTCTTTAACTGCTTTAGGCATCTCTGCGCTCAAAAGCAAGATGCAGTTTCCTCTGACATCCATTTTAGTATTTTTCTTCTTTTTTGCCTTCTTAATGACCTTTTGCTTTCTACCTGTATAGTGTTATTAATGTTATTAATCCCACAAATTTTCTGGTCTTCAGTTATTAATATTTAATGCATAGAATCTGATCTTGGTCTTTACATAATCTCTAAATTCAGTTGGGATATGTTAAAGGTCAAAATTTGACTCGAGTGGACTTGTTTTAATTTTCAGCTTCAATCTGAAGTTTCATAGGAGCAATTGATGGGCTTTTTCACAGTCTATTTCTGGCCTTGTTTTGGTTGATGATATAGAGCTTTTATAATATCTCTTCCCATAGATGTAATTAGTGTCATTTCTGCGTATTCCATCTGGTGAGGTGTACATTTATAATTGTGTTTTATGTTGTCTTAAAAAGGTATTTGCAATGAAGAAGTCATTAGTCTTGCAAAATTCTATCATGTGATTTCCATCACAGTTTCTATCATCAAGGCCATAAATTCCAAATATGGATCCTTCCTCTTGGTATCCAACATTTGCATCCAAGCAATCAGTAATTATTAATACACCTTGATTGCATGTTTGATAACTTTCAGATTGAATAAGTTGGTAGAATTCCTCAATTTCATCATCACTGGCTTTACTATTTGGCATGTAAATTTCCTAGATTCATTCTACTTTCTGATTATTAATGGATGTTTACACCTGTTTCTTCTCATTTTGAGTTATACCCTATTAGCAAATGAATGTCCCCAAACCTTCTCTCCATTAACATCATCATGGTCAACTCTACTTTAAAGAGGTAGCTGTTTCCCAGTCATATTTTCAGTGCCTTCCAGCCTGATGGCTCATCTTCAGGCATTGTCTCTGAGTACTCTACTGCTGTTCATAATATTTCAATATTCAGTGTTCTGGTGCAATCTGAAGTGTTCCACTGCTATTCATAAGGGTTTTAGTGGCTAAACATTTCCAAGTAATTTACCTCTCCTCCTTACTAGTCTGCCTTAGTCCAGAAGCTCAGCTGAAACCTGTCCACCATTGGTGATCCTGTTGGCATTTAAAATATCAGTGGCATAGTTTCCAGCAACACAGCAACATTCAAGCTAACACAGTACAAGAAACTGACAGACGAGTGAAGGAAATCTAACAGAAAGAATATAAAAATAAAAAATATATCAAGAATAAGTGAGATATTTTTCAGGGATGCAAGGTTAATCCAATACTTGAAAATCAATCAGTGTAATTCACCATATTAACAGAATAACAAGAAAAAAGCCTTAAAAAAATTCATCAACCATTTCTGATAATAACCCTTAGTAATATAAGAGAATTTCCTCATCCTGATAAAGGATAACTATAAAAGACCTGCAGCTAACCTCATAATTTATGTTAGAAGACACATGTGCCTACCACCTAAGATCAGATACAAGAGATCAGATACAAGTCAAGGATGTTCATTCTCAACACTAATAACCAGGTAAAAATAAGAAATGGTAGGATTAAATTTTATAATTATGTACAGTGAAACTGCAGGAGAAAGATGAGTCTTTCTGTTCTCATGAAGGCTTTACAGCCTTGGAAATGCTATCCAAGGTCGATTTGAGTTAGAACCGACTTGAGGGTACACAACAGCAGGAGTATCGACAAAGATTGAAAACTTGTGTGCACAAAAATACTTTTGTACTAATTTGAAATAAAAGATTTTACAGATAGTAACTTTATTTGTAATAATCACAAACTGTAAAAAAAACATTGTCCTTGAGTGAGTAAATGGATAAACAGTTATAGTAGATCTGGTGTGGTGCTGTGGGTTTAATGCACTGGACATCAAGTTCGGTGGTTCAAATTCATCAGCCACTCCTCGGAAACCCTATACAGTATTGCTATGAGTCTGAACTGACTTGAGGGCACTTATCAACAACATAGGATGTAATTACTAATAAGGAATACAAAGAGATGATTCTCCAATGCATTATATATGAATGAATCTCAAAAGCGTAGTGAACAAAAGAAGCCAGCTAGAAGAGTGTACATAGTGCATACTGTATTATTTCATGTATATGAAGTGACATGACAGACAAACCTGGTCTGTGATGACAGATAGTAGATTGGTGGTTGGGTCAATTATGGTTGGCATCAACTATAAAGGATACAATAGAACTTTGGGAACTGATAAAAATGTTCTGCAGCTCCATTGTGATTTTTATTGGACAGGTTTTGATATTTGTCAAAAGTTGTGGAGGGGCATAGTTAAAGTGGGATAATTTTATTGTACATAAATTATTTTTCAATTAATTTATTATTTAAATGGGGAATGAATTATCTATTGTTTTGAAGTTGGAGGAAAATTGAAATCTTAGTTTCTCCTTTTTGTGCTCTAATAATATGGAATAAGTTTCCAAAAATGCAAACTATTATTATTTTTTGCATATGATTAGTGGAAGCAGTGACGTCATTTCAGCTGTTCTGTTTATTTTAAGAAAATAAAATTTACTAAGTGACATTCAGAAGTAACTTTTGCCTAGTGGTCAACAAAGACTCTAAGAGCAATGTCCTGAATATATTTATTTTCAGTTCCTACAGAATGGTTCAGATGAAAGTAGCCCCTAATTTCATGAATAATAATAAAAAATGTGAATTCACAATACATTGTATTTATCTTTATTGTTGCTCTTGCTAAGTGCTATCTCATCTGTTCTGACTCACAGCTACCCTGTTTAAAGTTTTGGAGGAGCGACTAGTGGGTTTGAGCCACTGACCCTGTGGTCCAAACCAATCTTGCGGTCCAGTACATTATGCTGCTGCACCACATCAGGACTCCATATTTGTCTTTAGAAATTAACAAATTCTGGACATTTCTCACATAGTAATATTCCTTAAAGTCGACATTAATTGATATAACTGTCAGACTCATTGCCAATTTCAGAATAACAAAGACGTTTTCTCTACTTGCCTTATGACTTTGTCATACTATATTACAGGTATCAATTTATAAAAGAAACAGCAATCCTCAATAATTATATGAGAAAAGTCATATATAAGAAAAGACCACACACACACTTTTTTCCCCCAATGTAAACCTTTTTAGTACTAAATTGTTGTTGTTGTCAGGTGCCATCGAGTCGGAACCGACTCATAGCGACTCCATGCACAGCAGAACGAAACAATGTCCGATCCTGGGCCAACCTCACTACCGCTGCCACACTTGAGTCCATCAATGATGCCACCTGGCCAAATTAGCTGAGGCTTAATGATAATTGTTCAATGATAATTCTCAATGCTAACAAAATTTTACACTGCTCATGGGCAAGTGGGTTGACAGTTTCTTAATACATTTGGAATTTGCCTTAAAGATGATCATTCCTTTAATCCAATGATTCTACTTTAGAAATTCATCCTAAAGGAAGTAATCAAAGATATAGTTTGCATTTTGAATCCTGTTTTGCATTAGAAGGACGAGAAGAAATGTATGGGTCAGCACTGAGAATGGTATTACGTAAACACAATTAAGATTAATTACAGTTGCCAGTTATGAAATATCAAACATTGATTTGGCTTTCGTTTTAAATCTATTAGTGGGCAATACTCTTTGAGAGAGAATTAAATGCTTTGATTGGCCCTTGTAAGGAAAATGCAAACTATTGTTAGGAATCATCAGGTTGTTTCCTGCTCCTAGTAACTGCTCTGTCTTATACCATCATCACAATCATTGTTCTGTTTGATCTCCTCACTGCTGCCACCCTGTCAGGCCTTCTTTTTGGAGATAGTCCTCTTTTTCCCTGACCCTCCACTTTATAAAGCATGCTGCTCTTTTCTAGGTACTGGTCGCTCCTGACAACATGTCCAAGTTTGACAAACACAGTCTCTCAATCCTTGCTTCCAATGAACCTTCTGACTAAACTTCTTCCAGGACAAACTTGTTTATTCTTCTGGCAGTCCATGATACTTTCAATAATCTTCACCAACACCATAATTCAAATGCATCAATTCTTCTACTGTCTTCCTTATTCATGGTCCAACTTTCACATGTATTTGAGACTATTAAAAATACCATGACTTGAGAATTTGTTCTTTAACACACTAACATGTCTTTTGCAGCAGATTTGCCTACTGCAAAATGTTTGACTTCTTGATACTGTTTCTGTGAGTATTAATTATGGATCCAAGAATAATAAAAGATATTTGACAACTTCAATCTTCTCTCCATTTATAATGGTCTTACTTATTAGTGCAGTTGTATTTTTGCTTTCTTTACACTGAGATGCAATCCATACTGAAGGCTGTATTCCTTGACCTTCATCCATAAGTGTTTTAAGTTCTTTTCTTTTCCAGTAAGCAAGTTGTGTCATATGCATATCATAGATTGTTAATGAGTCTTCCTCCAATCCTGGTGCCACATTTTGCTCCATATAATCTAGCTTCTTGTGTTATTTGCTCAATGTACAGTAGGTTGAAAGGATGCAACCCTGACACATCTTCCCTGATCTTAAACCATTCAATATTCCCTTGTTCTGTTTCTTGATCTATACAAAGGTTTCTCATGAGTACAATTAAGTATTGCAGGACTTGTTATGGAATACACGTTCTTCACAATGTTATCCACAGTGTGTTATGAACTACACGGCCCATTCCCTTTGTATATTCAATAAAGCACAAGTAAACATCTTTGTGGTATTCTCTGCTTTCAATCAACAGCCATCTGACCGCAGCACTGATATCCCTAGTTCCGTATCCTCTTCTGAATTCAGCTTTAATTTCTGTTACTTCTTGTTGATACATTGCCATAATCATTTTAAATTTATATTTTAACAAAATTTTACTTGCAGTGATATTAATTATATTGCTCTGTGAGGGCCACATCTGCTTGAGTCACTTTTCTTTGGAATAGGTATAAACATGAATATCTTCTGATTGGTTGACTAGGTAGCTGTCTTCTAAATATTTAGATGTCAACAAATGAGTTCCTGCAATGCTGTATCAGGACTGGTGGTGGTTGTGGTGGTTATGTGCTGTGGAGTTGGAACCAACTCATGGAGGCCCTGTACATGTTTTCCAAGGCTGTAAATCTTTATGGTAGCACAAAGCCTCATCTTTCTCACACAGAACAGCTGGTAGTTTCGAACTGCTGACCTTGAGGTTTGCAGCCCGATTCATAACCACTACACTACCAGAGCTCCTTCAATACTGAAAGTTGAGGCTTGAATTTTTAAAAAATGTTTTTTTTGTTCTTTCAGCTTGAGAAATGCTGAGCATGTTCTTCCCTTTTGGTTTTCTAACTCCAAGTATTTGCACATTTCATGGTAATACTTGACTTTGTCTTCTCATTGCCCTTTGAAATTTTCTGTTCAGCTCTTTTAATTCATCCTTTCTTTCAGTTGTTTTATCTTCTCTGGGTTCAAGAGGAAACTTCAGAGTCTCTTCTGACATCTATTTTGGCCTTTTCTTTATTTCCTGAATTTGTAATGACCTTTTGCTTTCTACATGTATGATGTTTACAATGTCATTGACATGTGGTTTTCAATCATTAGTGTCTAATGCATCAATTATGTCCTTGAATTGTTCGCAAATTCAGTTGGACATATTCAAGGTTATATTTTAGTTCTTGTGGGGTTGTTTGCATTTTTCCCAGCTTCAGCATGAATTTAAAAAAAAAAACTGATTGCCAGTTCCACAGTTGTCCCTAGCCTGTGTTAGCTGATGCTATTGATGTTCTCCTTTGTCTCTTCCGACAGATACAATTTATTTGATTCCTATGTATTCCATATCATCAGTTCGATGTGTATAGTCACCAATTATGTTGTTGAAAACAGGTATTTGCAATGAATAAGTCACTGATCTTGCAAAATTCTATAATGGTATCTCCAATATTGGAGTCCTTGTATAGTGCTGTGGGTTAATGTGCCAGACTGCAAAGTCGGCAGTTCAAGTTCATCAGCTACTCCTCGGAAACCCTATGCAGGGTCGCTATGGGTCAGAATCAACTCGACGGCATTTAAAAACAACATCTCCAATATTTCTTCTATCACCAGTGACATGTTTTCCAACTACTGATTGTACCTCTTTGTCTCCAACTTTCACATTCTAATCACCAGTAACCACCAATGCATCTTGATTTTGAGTTTGATGCATTTCAGACTGAAGAACTGGTAGAACTGTAAACTTTAATCATCATTGGATTAATAGTTTGTAAATTACAATAGTGGTATTAATTGGTATTCCTTGTCAGCATATGGATATAATCCTATTTTGTTGTTGTTAGGTGCCATCAAGTTGGTAGCGACTCATAGCGACCTTATTCACAACAGAATGAAACACTGCCTGATCCTGGGCCAACCTCACTGCTGTTGCCACGCTTGAGTCCATCGATGCTGCCACTTGGCCAGTCCATCTGGTTGAGGGTCTTCCTCTTTTTCTTTGTCCCTCCACCTTACCAAACATGATACCCTTCTCCAGCGACTCGTCCCTCCTGACAACAAGTCTGAAGTATGAAAAACGAAGTTAGGCCATCTTGGCCTCCAAATAGCACTCTGGCTGCACTTCTTCCAACATGGATCTATTGGTTCTTTTGGCAGCTCATGGCACTTTCAATATTCTCCTCCAACACCACAACTTAAAAGCATCAATTCTCTTATGGTCTTCTTTATTCACTGTCCAGCTTTCGCATGCATATGAGGTTATTGAAAATACCATGGCTTGGGTCAGGCATACTTTAGTCCTCAAGCTGACATCTTTGTTCTTCAATACTTTAAAAAGATCTTGTGCAGCAGATTTGCCTAATGCAATACATTGTTTGATTTCTTGACTGCTGCTTCCATGAGTGTTGATAGTTGATCCAAGAAGAATGAAGTCCTTGACAGCTGCAATCTTTTCTCCGTTGATAAGAATGTTGTTTATTGGTCCGGTTGTGAGGATTTTTGTTTTCTTTACATTGAGATGTAATCCTAATACAGACAGCATTATATCTCAAGATCTTGAAATGCTCTTTTTTATGTAAATATAATACCATTCCTCATCAATTTGCTATTCCTGGCATAGCAAACAATATGATTGTCTAATTCAGAACAGCCAGTACCTGTCCATTTCTGCTAATACCTAGGATCAATATTTAGTTGTTCCGTTTCATTTTTGACAGCTTCCAATTTTCCTAGAGTCATACTTTATACATTTTATGTTCTGGTTATTAGTGAATGTTTGCAGCTGTTTCATATGCTGATTGTTCCCCATCAACATAGGAAGGTCCTGAAAGCTTTGCTCCATCAACATTATTACAGTCAATTCTACTTTGAAGAGTCAGCTCTTTTTCTAGTTATAATTTGAATGCCTTTTAACCTGAGGAACTCATCTTCTGGTGCTTTACCTGGCAATGTTTTGCTGCTGTCTTAATATTTTAGTATTAAACCTTTCGGAAGTGAAAAAGTCTTAGCTTTTTCCTAGTTTGTTATTAGTTTGGAATCTCCACAGTTGACCATGCTGGTGTTTAAAATACTGGTAATACTTCTTCCAGCATCAACACATAAACCAGTACAGTGGCTTTTTTTATAAAAGTATGTTTTCATGCATGTTTATTGCTGTTGTGTACCTCCCTACCCTTTTGTACTACAAGCTAAGTGAAGTATCTACTGCCAGTGAGCGCAGATTCTTCAAATCAAAGTAGCAAGGGAAACATTCTTTGTGTAATCCTCTTCAGTAGAAGACTTTGCACCAGGCAAACTGTCCACTCACTGCTTGGCTGGAGGGCATTGGAGTTGTAGACCAGAGACCAGAGGTATGAGATAAAATACTCTATTCCTCTTCTTTGTTTTTGAAATTAATTTCTGGACATTTCTTTAGCCTGCCTTTGGGCAGTGCGACAATACCTTGCTCGATGATTTCCAGGACCTTTTCCACCAATAGCTCAGCTCCAACTTGTAGCACCTTTGAGGTTATTGCCAGACCACTTTTTGCGTTATATCCTGAAATGAAGTGTGAGTTCGAGACTGTTCAAAGACATCTCATTTGTAAAACAGTGCATACACCATATATGGGTTGTGGTGAAGAGAATTTTTCAAGCAGAAATTGTTGATCTCCAAGAATGTTCAAATCACTTCTTTGATGATATTTAGGTCTTGTGCATAATCTAATAAGGGTTGTCATTGAAGCTCTGCAAACCTCTCAGTGACTGGGTGGCTTTTTCCAAAACTTGCTTATGTTGTTAGTCAGCAAAGAAAATAAATTGATGACTCTCTAGGAAGCATACTGATGGAAAGAACGAAAGTGTGCCAACGTATTTGTTAAAACTGCCAAGCAATTTATGAGAAGGCACTTGTCTCTTGTCCATGTCTTGTTGTACTGAGTGGCTCTTCTTATTATTACTATTAGAATACTCCCCAAAGAAATCTCAGTGAAAACCTGTTCTGAATTTCAAGTAATATAGTTTTTAATATCACTTTAAGAATGGGTCTATTGAAGCCACCATCTTCTTTAAGAATCAGCAATATTTTAAGTCATATATACATGATGTGAATTTCTTTCTTCACCATGATATAGAACCTCAGGAATTGGCAAAACAAAAATTCCCATATCTGTACAAGCCAACATATATGTTTTAATATTACTATTCTGATAGAGTAATATATACAACAGGAAGGTTGCCTGATCAGATGTCTGCTTACAGCTGTATACAAACTATGCAAATTATTAAAGTTAATCTTGTAAGGATGTGAAATTGGCATGGGAAAAGGACTGCTATCTTGTGTGTTCTTAAAGGACATAGTGACCTTTCTATAGGGGGCAAAGTACATCTGCCAGTTGGACCAACAGCAGCAGAAATAGGAGACTCTGGTTGGCCAGAAGTAGAGCAAGCTCTTGAGTTTGTTGGTTACCTCCCACACTGTTTTGTGTGAAGACAGCCCAGAGTCCAGTCCCTAATCCTATAGCAAGTGCCCCTTCTCGATTGCTGAGGGAAAGCGTGGGCTCCTGGAGGAGGTGTTTTTTTCTTGTCTGATGAAGTTATACAATAAGGTTTTCATATGTTTGGTGGTGTATGAAATAATCCTTGAGAGAGAATTAAAGTCTTGGAATTACCATTGTAAGGAAAATGTTAACTAGATAATACAAACTAACTATTGGTTGTCCTGCTTACCTATTTAGCATAAATTGCATTGTGATTTAAATGGAATAGGTAAGAGCAACAACAGAAGGGAGAGTTGAATTGCCCCTTGTGGTATTACCCTGAGTCAAAGGATCTAGATAATACTTCTGCCCATACAAATAACATTTTTAGAGTTGTTGAATCATCTTTTATTTTCAAATATGCTACAAAAGACTAGATTTCTTTTCTGATAAGTTGACAGTATATTTAATAGAGCTGTATTAAATTCACTCTCATGTTTATGTTGTAGGTTGAGGCTTGCTATAGATCTTGTGAATATGTACACTTCTTACCACCTATTAGTCTTAACCACCTTGGTGCCAGGAATTTCTCTGAATCTAACCTCATATCGTCCTGTCTACTTGCTTTCTAATGAGAAGACCATTTAGTCATTATAACCCGTATACTATATGATTTCTTCACTCCTTATTTGGATACTTTTTAGTCTCAATTATGCCATTTTATTTTATTTTTAATCTTATTGATATTTGGATTTTATTTATGTGCTGTAATTTGTTTATTTGATTTTTATTTTGGATTTATGAGTATTTTGACATTTGGTATTTGTATTGCAGTTCCCTGAATGTGGTTTCTACGGATTGTATGATAAGATCCTGCTTTTTCGCCATGATCCTACCTCTGAAAACATCCTTCAGCTCGTGAAAACGGCTAGTGATATCCAAGAAGGTGATCTTATTGAAGTTGTCTTGTCAGGTAGTGTACTTTTTTCTGTATCCGTAAAATCACAATTTATATTTGAAGAATACTTATGTATGTGTATGGGGGTATATCACACACACATATGTAAGATACAAGAAGAATCAAAATGTGTTGCTGCAAAATCATAGAAACATTTTTTTAATAAAAAATAATCACAGTGTGAAGCTACTATATCCCAACATCTCATCCATATAAGTCTATACACTTCGGGAGGTGATGCTTCCATCTTACTAACCCTTCCCCCAAATAATTCCGTGCTCTTCAATTAACACCATGTTATACTGCTGTTTTGGCATCCTGAAGGGACTCAGTTTCATATTTCTTTTCAAATGTTCTTTACATTTGGTGAGCACAAAGAAATCAGATTTAGCAAAATTAGGGTTCTATGGCAGATGGTATAAGGTTTCCCAACAAAAATTCTCATAGGAAAGCTCTGCTACCCTTGCAGAATAATCAGGTAGATTGTTATGATAGGAGGAGAAAAAGAATCTCAGCCCAACTTTTCTGTTCTTGTTTTTTTACCCCTCATCAATCTTGTTTTCAATTTTTTTTTTAAAAACTTCATAATGAGCCATTGTGATCACCATTTGTCCTTTCAGAAAATTTGTCAAAACGATCCCTTTGGAATCCCAACACAGCCACTATAACTTTCTGAGCTGACCTCTCTGCCTTGAAATTAACTGGCCCAGCAAATTCCTTGGAAGTCACTGTTTTGTTTGGACCTGTTTAAAATTTTTCTTCAACAACTTATTCTGTTGGTGTAGTGGGTTACATGTTGGACTGCTAATCACAAGATATTAGGTTAAAATCCACTAGCTGGTCTGAGGGAAAACTGTGAGACTGGTCCTGTGAAGATTTACAGCCGTAGAAAGCCTAAGGAGCACATCTGCTCTGTCCACTGGGTCACGAGGAGTATGAATCAGCTAGATTTCAGTTGATAATTCAATGAGATTAAGACATGTGAATTACTGAGAGAGCTTGTCTGCAATCATCCACTGATCACAGAGGAATGTTGAAATACATTTTGTTTGCAATGAACCCTTGCATATTTGAACTGGAACCGTAATAATAATGCATTTTGATTTGTGTGTAAATGAGTATATGTGTGTATCTACATACATATATATCAATTTTGTTTTGGTAATACACCTATAAGAACATTTCTATCTTAATCATTTCTAAGTGTACTTTTCAGTGGCATTATTCATAGTCAGTTGTTTTGTAAACATCACTACTATCTGCTTCCAAAATATTTTCATCACTCCAAACAGAAACTCTACCTACTATGAACAAATCACCATTCCACCTTCTTCTCTGGTTCTGCTAACCTCTGATCTATTTGCCTTACCTATGAATTTGACTGTTCTAGACATCATATTTAACATGTTTTCAAGGTTCATCCATGTTGTAGTGTGTATGAGAACATCATTTTTCTTCATGGCTGGTTAACATGCCATAGTATGTGTATACCATATTTTGTTTATCCATTAATCTGTTGGTGGACATTTGGATTATGTGGACCTTTTTCCTATGTGAATAATGCTGCAGTGAATATTGGTATGAAATATGTTTGCATCCCTGTTTTCATGTCTTTGGATTTATACCTAAGAATAGAATTTCAGGGTCAAATGTTATCTCATTGTGACTTTGAATGGACATAGGCTTTTGAGCTTATGTCAAACTCTGTCCAAATGAGAACTATTTGAATTCTGCCTATATTAAAATTTCAAATTATTTTGGAAGAAAAGCAGAAGATTTCCCTGTAAATTGACTTCTTCCACATCTGGTACTGTATCAATTTCTCTGTTTGATTCACCCTCCTTCTTTTCCCTTCGACTATGTATGTATACCTTCCTTCATTCTCTATCTGGAATCATTTGGACCGCAGCAAAAGCAACAGAAAACTTATTAGCAGTAAAACTATAGCAGATGTGCAGGTCCCAAGTATGCTGAACATCTTGGAAGCAA
Organism: Chrysochloris asiatica; assembly: GCF_000296735.1. Lineage (NCBI taxonomy): Eukaryota > Metazoa > Chordata > Mammalia > Afrosoricida > Chrysochloridae > Chrysochloris > Chrysochloris asiatica. The sequence goes on from NW_006408535.1 coordinate 19,709,011, forward strand.
AACTAAGTAAAAGAAGGGCTTAGAAGCCATTGATTTATAAGAGTCAAATGCCCAGTAACTATGAGAAAGCTAAAACCAAAGGAAAAAACTCAAACTTAGGAGTTACAGCAGGGAAGATCAGATCGTATGATATCTTCAATTTGACCATAACAATTTGGCTCAGTAATCTCAGTACCTGAGAGATACTGATTTTCCCTGTGCTTGGATTTAGGATTTAGGAAACCAGTAATAAAACAATGTATCGATGCAGAGAGAATAGATACATTTAGCTTTAAAAAAAAAAAAATAAAGTACCAGATGACAACGGTGGAGGGGATCTTTGCAATGGTCAGTGAAATAAATGAGAAGTTATCCAGAATGTTAACTGTTTATTTTTGCTAAAAGTACACATTGAGTCTGTATTGAGAAACTCAGATTACATTGCTTCTTTCTCCCTTCTGACTTCCTTGGCTTTCTTTCTCTTCAGCTAAAGGCTGTTGTCGAAAAGCTCCTTTTAAAAGAAATCTATTAGCTTTAATGATTGTAGACTCCATTTCCTCAAGTTCCCATTGATCGCCTACCATTGTGTGAGGGATGGGGATGCTACACTTTGCTTGTGTAGATGCTGGACCCTAGAAAACAGCTTTCTTGCTGAATAAAAATAATCATTGTTGCTTATAGAGTAGTCAGTTGCTAAATAAACAAACCCAAAATACAAAAGCTTTAATGCCCTTTTATTATTTTTTTTTTTATATAAAATCAGTTGCCTTGACTGCTTTCTTCCACTTGCTTTTCTTTGGCTCCTTTGACATTTGCCTGCTGTACCTAACCTCTCCAAACTAATGCATAAACATGCCATTTCAAAGTTTACTGATTATTATTATTTTTTTTTAACATTAGAAGATAACAAATAAATTATTCAGAGAAATACTGCACTGGATCTATTCTCACCCTAATTCATATTTAACTCATAGCCAGACAGCTTTGCAAATAATGTGGTATGCTTTATGAGTTTTTTTTTTTTTTTTTATCCTGGTGTATTGTCCAGAAAGCTATGAGGATTGAAAAAGTTATATTTCTAAGTTCCATGTAGTTTTCTTTCAGTTTAGTTTTGATATCAAGCACTTTGTAGTAGTACCAGAAAGATTGACTATAACCTAGGGGGTGGGGGTGGGGGCAGTCTGCTGATTTTCCTATCATCCCAGAGTCTGCCAGTCAACCACTTTTCCCTATAGTTAACCTGATACATATGTTACAGTTCCCTTGCTGCATACGGAATACCATCCGTGTTCCCTTTCTCATCTTGTCACACCCAGGCTCTCATTGAGCATGTTTCATCCCTTCTGCCACCCACCCTTCATGTCGGCTTTCCCACCACCTGGCTTAGGAAGGACTCTTCAATTCTTGCCACCCTATTTTGTCGATATTTTTCAAAGGCCATGTGCTAGCACTTCATTTCTAATTGTTATAATTATGATCCTGGAAGCGTTGAGCTTTTTCCTCACTCTAGGAAGCCCCACTTCCCCAATGCTATTGAGCCCTTGAGTTATCCAATTACATTTAGATCTCCTGTTCTCACTAGTAAACATTGTTGACAGCAGGGTTCACTCCCTCCTCTTCCATTCTAATGCCTAGTGTTGGTGTGCTGTGGAGTAGTCAATTCCGACTCATAGCGACCCCGTACAGGGTTTCTGATGTTGTAAATCTTTACGATAGCAGAAAGCCTCATTTTTCTCGCACAGAATGACTGGTAGTTTCGAACTGCTGACCTTGAGATTAGCAGCCCAACTCATAACCGCTACATCATAACTAGCCCTATACATGCTATACAAAAATTTCCCTCACACCTCCTTCCCCTCTATATTACAACACTGTTTCTTTTCCATACCTATTATCTTCTTGATAGGTAAGGATCAATTGCCCAGTATTTCCTCCATTTTTTCTTGTATTCTTATCATATGTGCAGTCTGTATCTCATGAAGGGGATGATCCATTTCCTTTCATATGGAAGACCTTGCCTCTAATTTTATTGGATATTTTCTATATAACCTTTCTGCCTTGCCATATTATACCTATTCCACATTTTTTATATCATTGCTTTCTTGAAAGCTCATTTCCATTCAACTATGGTGACAACTCCAACTTCAGACTCCTGTTTCTACTTCCCGTTTTCTGCAATGAATTATCCTTAGTGTTATTTAAATATGTTTTTATGACTCAGCAAATTCCTTGTTATCATTATTTAGTCACCCTGTAGCAGAACCCGATGACTATTCACACCAGTAGGACTTGGTTCCATCTGTGACATCTCCACTTGGAATCACTCCTCTTCCCTATCCTAGACTGTCATCTTGCTCATTCGCTACCAAACGCACGCACCTGTTTCCTCGCTTTTTTTCACTAGACTTTGAAATCATTAATCCTTTTAATATTTTGTTGGTTGCATATTTCCCTTTCTTCTCCCCCCCGCCCCACAACACGAGGCCCACTCAGTATGTGCATGCATATGTTACAGTATTTTTCTATAGCTTCAGCTCTTATTCCCACTCACTTTCTAGATTTTGGTAGGATTCCTTTCTGGATTCCTTGTATGATGCTGTAAGATAAACACCAGCCATTCCTCAGAAAACCCTCTGTAGGGTTGCTGTGAGTCAGAACCCACTCAGTAGCACTTAACAGCAATACCTGCCCTGATGTGGCTCTTTGGGTTAATGCACCAGACTGCAAAGCTGTTTGAACTGCAAAGTCAGGGGTTCAAGCTCACAAACTGCTCCTCGGAAACCCTGTACAGGGTCGCTACGGGTCAGAACCGACTCGACAGCACTTATGAACAACAATCTCAATTACCATTACATTCATTTTTGCTTTCCCTGTTTGTGAATTGCACATGATTTCTGGACACACAATGTCTAGTCTGCAATGATCAGTGAAGAACAATGGCCTAATCTTCATTCCAGGATCTTTCTCTCCCTCTATCTTTTTTTTTTTTTTTTTTTTTGTGATTATAGATAAGAGTTCCTAATAAGCATATATGAGTTGACCGATTGACTACTGGCCACCAGATTATAAATTACCACATATACCAGATCTAGGGAAAAACATTTATTGTAAATATTATTTCTAGATGTAATCTCAAAAGTCAACTGAAGTTGAAGTCTTCACTCTAGGCCCTGGAAAGAAATTCATTTGAGATAAGACAAATGGTAGCTACTAGAATGCTTTGGGTGTACTGAAGTACTCTTAGGATAAGCACTGGACTTATCTAACTGGAAGGTTGGCAATTCAAATCTTCCAGCCACTCCTCAAAAACCCATTACAGAGTCTCTGTGAGTTGGAAACGACTCGACATCCCTTAACAACAACAGTAGGATACTTTAAGAGTCTTGATATGGTATTGTAGGATAAGCACTGGACTAGAAACCTCAAGGTTGGCAGTTTGAACTCATCAGCTGCTCCTTAGAAACCCTATGCAGGGTTGCTACAGATTGGAACCTACTCGATGGCACTTAACAACAGCAACAACATGCTTTATGCCACTGGGTGCCAAGGAGCATGGATCACATCTCATCCCTGAGCCTTTCTTGAAGGAGATGAAGAGCCTGGAATAAATATGCCATCTCTTGAAGGTGACGTAAGGATCAGCTTTCTCTAAACTTCAGTGTGGATGGGCAGAACACCAGGATCATTTCTCCTGCCTCTGACTCATTCCATAAAACAAACATACTGTGAAATTTTTCTCTTGGTGGCTATAGTTTACTGTCAAATTCTGCTAAATCACAGTCTCTCTTTTTCCTGACCACATTTCAATTTCACTTTGCAGTTCAACATAAACATAATTGGCTGTTTTTATATTGAACCTCATATCAGCGGAAATACTTTCTAACATAGGGCTATTGCAAAAAATGTGTGAAAATCTAGAAAAATTATTTGGGGAAGGCCTCTTGTCTCTTTAGACAACATCAAGAATTTTGTCTTGTTAATGCCTTATTCTGCTGAGACCTTTCATCAACAATTAGCTGCTTTGGGAGTTGAAAATTAATCAGGCTGCTCTGGCTAGTTGGCTGGGTGTTTTGATTCCTCCCTTTCTTTATGAAATATATATCTTGTGTGAGCTAGTGTATTTTGCTCCAGCAAGTTAGGAAAGGATTACTCATGGTGCATGGGTTGGGTCATGAAGAGAAACTGTGCATGGGAGTTCCCACCACACATGCCTCCTCAACTGGCATATTCTTTTTGTCTATTAAGCTAAGGAATAACATTGCTACTATTGTTATGAAGTATGAAAAGCACTGCAAATGGAAATGTCTCTTACCAAAGCCAAAAACACATTAAAGTGTATGGTATTGTACTACAAATAAAGTTCATAGAATTTATCTGAAGTCTTTTCCGTGGTTAGTCTCTATTACTAGTTTAATAATGTAGTCATAGCAAAGCAAATGAATAACAAGACTTTATTAACATAATTGAACTATTATTGATTGTTCAGCTTTGACTTGATCTCTCATAATTACTTGTATTTCGTTTATGGTTAAATAATGAAGAGAGAAGGACTATAAGAATGTAACATTTGAAGTCATAATTTTAGCTTGAGACCTAAATGTGAAATCTCTCCTTCATTTTTTACTACAGTAAAAACCCACATTTCTGGATATTTTATTTGTTGTATTTTTGCAATAGATTAAGCTGCATTATTTTGTAATTTTTGCAAGCGTCTATTTCCACATATGGTTGGTTGTTCCTCACCATCAGAATCCCTGGTGGCACAGTAGGTTAGGTGTTGGGCTGCTAATCATAAGGTCGATGAATCAAACCAAGCAGCTGCTCTGTGGGAGAAAGATGAGGTTATCTGCTCCCATAAAGATTTACAGTCTCAGAAACCCTGTGGACCTGGTGTGGCACTATGGGTTAATGCGCTGGATTGCAAGGTAGGTTTGAACCACAAAGTCGGTGGTTCAAGTTCACCAGCCACTCCTTGGAAACCCTGTACAGGGTTGCTATGAGTTGGAACCAACTCCATTTTAACTTAACAACAACAACAGAGTCACTCTGAGAAGTACCACACTCCTAGTGTGGTACTGTAGGATAAGTACTGGACTACAAGGTAAAATAGAATCACAAGATGGGCAGTTCAAACCCACCAGCTGCTCTTTGCAAACCCTATACAGGGCCGCTACAAGTGATGACCCACTCAACAGCACTTAATAATAGCAACAAACAGGGTGACTATGAGTCAGAGTCTGCATTAAGGCAGTGAGTTTATCAAGTGATGGGAACCTTATTAAGAAGCTGCTGCTGTAACCTAGGCAGAGGTGAGGCAGGCTTTTTCTCAGGCAGTGACAGAAGAACTGAAACAGAGGTAAAGAAGGTTAGAAATATTTTAGGGTTGAAGTTAAGGAGACATATTAACTATTTGACTGTATTTGATTGATGGAAAATGAAATAATGAAAGGACTCTGAAGAAGGCTTCAGCCCTCAAATAATGATTTTATTCCCTTTCCTCCATCCCCAGTCTTGTCTTCCTAGCTTGCCCAGCGTTTTTGTCAAGTAGTTCACGTATTGTCTAGATGCCAAAAAATTGATTTCTTGGTCACACAGTACCATTGATTTTCTTTTTAACTTTGTGCAAATTGCTTCAGGGTTTTGGCTAGTTTACTTTTTTCATCAAGCAAAGAGCTGTCCTCACGGAAGAGTCTTAAAGTGTCAATGTTGCATGGATTCCATGTTTTAGTCACTCTGCGCTAGTAAAGTGGCGTGCATACTAACTGAGTACAGTTTCCAGAGCCAGACCATCTGGCTTCCTTACTACTTAAGATCTTTGCCAGCACATTTATCTCACCTGTGTCTCAGTTTTCTAATCTGTAAAATGGAAACAAGACTACCTCTTACTTCATGACATTATTAGAGAAAGTAAAATAGTGTATGTAAAGCATTTTTGGGAGTTGCTACACATAACAGTTGTTCAATAAATGTTAGTTTTTATCATTGCTTTCCCTGTTTATACTCTACAAAGCCTTTCCCATAAAGTTTATAAGAATATTGGCCTGAGAACTTTGGAGAAAATTAATCTAAGCAATGTTAATGGGAGAAAGATGAAGCTTTTTGCTCTTATATAGATTTATAGCCTCAGAAACCCTTTACCAGGGTTTCTATGAGTCAGAACATGGCATCAGGATCAGAGGAAGAGTCACTAACAACGTGTGATAGGCAGATGGCACAACCTTGCTTGCTGAAAGCTAAGAGGACTTGAAATACTTCTGGACCTCACAATAACAATATGGGTTGGAACCTACTTGATGGCACTTAACAACAACAATGATAAATAATGTAAAAGGAAGTATATCACAGGACTCTGCAAAACTTTTGTGCATACTTACAGGAAGCATTGTTGTTGTTGTTGTTGTTAAAGTGTCATTGAGTTGGTTCTGACCCATAGAGACCCTATATAGAGTTTCCGAGGAGCCGCTGATAAGCTTGGACAGCCTACCTTGTTAGCTCACAGTGACTTTGTAGTCCAGTGCATTAACCCACAGTGCCACAATAGGACTCACATATGAAGCATAGCAATCTGAAATCACTCCTCAGATTCACTATATTACAGAACATTATTTGTTTTCCCTCCATGTTTCCATTGATTCTTCAGAAATATCCACACTGGAAAGGCTGCTCTGGTTCATTTTCATGGACCAAATGGTCTGAGAGGGTGTATCCATTGTCTCTACAAATTGGTCACTTCCCCCTTTTGGAGGGGAAGAGTTGAACAATAGAAAAGCAGGAGTTAAGAAGAAAGGTGTTATCATATAAAATAATTAAAATTTGAATCAGTTTGCTTATGTAATTTTGTTTCTTTTATAATGACTCTGGGAGATAGAAAAGCTAGATATCATAAAAGTTATGGACTCTAAATTTTAACTTGCCTGCACACTACAGCAGGTACCGTGAGTCCTGGAACTTGAATCTAAATGTTTAGGCATTATTAACACCACTTTATCTTTATTTTTTAGCCTGTTGAATTTAGACCAGCAGACAGAAATGCTTAGAAACCTGTTACCAAAATTCCTGCTACAATAAGATGACGTATATTTCATGGAAACATGGACTGTATTTATAACAGCCAAAACATTAATATTCACAAGATTCTGATTTTTATAACAGAGCCATTATCCTCCTCTGCTTATACAAAAATGTAAATATTTGATAAACATATTCCTGAAATCTAGAGGCAGGGTAAGAAAACTGTAGTGACTTTTCTATATAGGGTTACAGTACAAAATAAAGAAATACATAGTAAGTAAGCTTCTCTCATAACTAGGAGCTCATCATATTACTTCACAACTCTTTAAAAAACTGAATGAGTGTGTTATATCTGTTGCTGCTGAGTCTTATCATGTCCCCGTAGAACAGAGTAGAAGTGTCCGATAATGGTTTCCAAGCTATGATCTTTACAGAAGCAGACTGCTGCAAAGTGGCAGGTGGGTTCAAACCGCTGACCTATTGGATAACAGCTTAGTGCTTAACCGCTGTACTACCAGGGTTCCTTAAAATGGTATTTATTATAGGGTATCTACATTTAAAGACCCTTATGGCCATATTTTTGGTTTGTTTGTTTTTTTAATCACTATCTGTCAGTGCTTACACCATAAACCAGGAAAAATACATGGTAGCAACATTCTAGCAAAACTCTCCTTTGATAGAAAGTATGAGTTATTGATTGACATGGAATTGTGCTAGTCATATTATATCTTTCTCTTTGAAATGGAATATTACTTAGTAGTGGTTTAGCCCTCCCTGAAATAGAACATAACCCTTAGTAAGATATATTAAGCCACTGCATTACTTCACAAATAATACATTATATGGATACCGTTTTGTTTGTTTTTAAGAAGGCAGAATTCATCATGGGAATGCACCCCCTACCCAATTACTGCTTGGGTAATTACTGTTGTAAAAGACCTGGTCTTTAGTACTCAATTTACATTTCTTTACAGTTGTTCCCTTTTGGAGCAATAGGTTACACTGGGATGCTAACTGAAAGGTTGGAGGTTCAAACCCCCAAATCATTCTGTGGGAAATACGAGGCTGTCTGCTCTTGTAAAGAATTACAGTCGCAGAAACTCTAGGGAATAATTCTACTCTGTTCTATAGGGTTGCTATGAGCTGGAATTGAATGGGTGGCTGTGGTTTGCAGTAATTTATAGTTGTTCTTGGACACCCAGATGTCCCAAGCTGGATGTCGCTAATCCTTGTCCAACTCTAGTTGCATTTATCTGTGTGGGTGGTTTTGTAACAATGGGAATTTTAAGGGCAAGATTTCAGGCCATTATTCTTCATTTAAGTATGTTTTAAGTTAAGTATGTCTTTAATAGTCTCTTTTTATTATTGTTAACACTAGCTCTTTTCCCACCCTGGTGTGTTGCTTTGTCTGATACTCAACGCATTTTCCTAAAAATAAGAATGCAAAAGTAGGCAGGTGAGGAGGTTTTCATAGACTCTCCACTTTTTCTTTTTGGACCTCAGTGGTGACTTGAAGACTTGGAACACTTCTTCCTCCCTTTGATGGTTTTCTCTACTGCAAGATAGAGTGAAGCTATTGTCCCGTTGCTAAAGGGAAATCTTTTCCATTATGTTGTCAGGTGGATGTTGGCTGAAAGCAGAAAATATCAGAAATATGTTACTTGTGTTTTTTTTGACTTTGCAAAAGCGTTCAAATATGTGGATCCTAACAAACTATTGAGAACACTGTACAAAGTAGGAATCCCTGAACACTTGACTACACTCAAGAGGAGCTTGTACATAAAACAAGAGGCACTAGTTAGAACAGAACAGGGGGATACTGAACAGTTGAAAATCAGGAAGTGTGTGTTATGTCCTTTCACCATACTTATTCCGTCTGTATGCTGCACAAGTAATCTGAGCAATTGAATAATATGAAGAAGAATGCGGCATCAGTATTAGAGGAAGACTCATTAACAACCTACAATATGCAAATGATACAACCTTGTGTGCTGGAATTGAAGAGCTCTCTAAATGCTTGCTGATGAAGATCAAAGACTTCATCCCCGGAGTGCATCGCAATGTAAAAACAACAAAAATCCTCACAACAGGTCACATAAATAACAGCATGATAAATGGAGAAAAGATTAAAATTGTCAAAGATGTCATCTTGCTAGGAGACAAAATTAACACTCATGGAAGCAGCAACCAAGAAATCAAAGGCTGTATTGCACTAGGCAATGTACTGCAAAAGACCTCTTTAAAGTGTTGAAGAGCAAAGATGTCACTTTGACCCAAACCATGGTATTTTCAGTTGCCTCATATGCATGTCAAGGTTGAATACTAAACAAGGAAGACTGTAGTATAATTGACGCACTTGAGTTGTGGTGCTCGCAAAGAATATTGAAAATATCATGGACTGCATAAAGAACAAACAAATCTGTCTTGGACAAATTATAGCCAGAATATTCCATAAAGTAAGGATGGTGATACTGTCTTTTGTAATTTGTACATGTTGTCAGGAAGGGCTAGTCCCTCAAGAAGGAGATCATGTTTGGGAAAGTGGAGGGTCAGTGAAAAAGAGGAAGATCCTCAACAGGATGGTAGCAACAGTAGGCTCAAATCTAACAGTAATGGTGAGGATGGCACAGCACTGGGCAGTGTTTTGTTCTGTTGTGCATTTGAATTGTTTTTCTGTGAGACAGAACCAACTCTATGGCACCTGACAACAACATTGTGTTGCTCTTTCAGAAATGATCATGATAGTGATGATAATATAAGGACATATAACATTTGTGATACATAAGACATGGTTCTAAGTACTTTACATGTATTAACTTAGAAGTATGTGTCATATTTATCTACATATAACAATAATTTGATTTTAAAAATGTGCTTCTAGTCAAATGCTTTGGTTTGATTTCCAGATCTATAATTTATTTCTTATATAATATTGGAAATGTTACCTCTCTCCCCTCGGTCTTGATTCATCACCTGTAAATTGCAATACCAACATTTCTATTATAGAACTGAGCTATGGATTTCGTAAGAAAGCTTATAAAACATTTCACAAGATGTATAGCAAATATGAAGTACTCAGCCTTCTTGCCCTACTTGCATCTCAGTGGACTATAAATTTCTTGAAGCAGTAGCCATTTATATTTATATTAGAATCCTCAAGACCTGGCATATCATGTGTACTTGATGTCTATTTATTGAGTAAGTGAAGGAACACTTGAATGGACAAAATTTATTTAAAAACATCAAGTAAATGAATGAATAAATCAATGTTCTATAGATGTGTCCCCAAATTGCTATTGTCCTGTAGGAATTGAGTGTCTACTATTGGTTTTCCAGGGTCTGATATATGGAGGGACTTTAAAAGTTGGGGGGAAATGGAATCAAAAGAATGGGTTTTTTTTCTACTAGCTTTTTTAAGTCCCCTCAAATTACCAACATTAATATTGCTACCTAATTAATCATTCTTCCTGGACATTTGCAATTTTGACATGTGTTATTGTTATTGTTAAGTGCTGTTGAGTGATTTCCAACTCATAACTCTCTGTTGAACGTTTCTGAGGTTGAAAATCTTTGCAGGAGCAGAGTCTCATGTTTCTCCTGCAGAGCAGCGTTGTGGTCTTTCTCCTGCAGAATGCCAACTTTGTGATCACAGTCCAGTGCTTATTCTACAGAGCTGCTGCTCTCCAGTTTTCTAAATATGATTGTTGTTGTTAATTGCTGTTGAGTTGGCTCCGACCCATAGCGACCCTGTAAAGAGTTTCCAAGGAGCAGCTGGTGAGCTTGAACCACCAACCTTGCTGTTCAAACCGATTTTGCAGTCCAGCGCATTAGCCCACAGCACCACAGCCATTAACAAATTTTTTAGAAGTCAATTTATTTTACAAAGCCAATTCCCTTTTCAAAACACTGTGGTTTCTGTTACAGCATTTCCCATGTAAAGGAAGACCTAATCCATGGAATAACAATCGCTTTCCTATTGAATTCCTACAACTCCTGCAAGTAACACAGTTACTACCCCCACGCAATTCACACTCTCTTCCTCGAATAACTTTAAATATTCTTGTTTTCTTTCTGAAGTGTATTCAGTAATCATTCCTTTTTGAGAAGCTCCTCAATATTCATTTCAACTTTATTTCCTGTTTCATTCTCACCTGTACCTTAGTGTTCCATACTTGTGTTAAATCTCATAAATGGTCATTCTTGAGCTGAACTCAGATGCTGCACTATTTCAGAGTCTGGAAGGAATGAAGACTGATATCCTGAGGTGCTGGCTGACCTTTCCTGTTATTTCCCTCTCCTGCTTATTCCCCATGCTGGAGCTTTATCCATCTCTCAGAACAGCTGTCTGTACTTAAGGAACAGCTGAAAAGATCTATAGGAAAAGTTGAGTCATATGCTCCAGAACTAAAGTCTAAATCTACATAGATCTTTGTCAGGGTACATACAGTGGTTTTCAGAAGAACATATGAAACCTCTCCCTTCACACAGATTTATCCCAAGGCCTAATGCATCACCATCTGGTAAGTAGATATCCAACCAGAAATCATAGTTTTTCCATCTATCTATTACTTCTCTAACTGAAGGCAGTATTATAACTGTTATCCAGATAAAGAAGGAAAGAAGATAGGAACAGTGAAAACCACAGAAAGGGGCTTTTTCTCTGTACTTTTGGCTCTCTCTGTAACTCAAGTTTCTTATATTTGACTCCTGAAGTAGAAGTTTAACATTCTCACGTATTCAAATCTTATCTGTTATGTTCTCACTGGTGTAACTAGAACTAAGAGGATTTTGTATTTTAAGAATACTTCTAGAAAAAGTGAGGCATTATCATATTTTTTTGCCTTTAACATGAATTAGTTCCAAAACACACAGAAAAATTCTTATTAATATACCTTACCTTATTTGCCAGATATGGCACTGAATGATTTGTGGCTAATTTCAAAACATATTTTGAATGTTTGGATTTAATATATTTAATAATAAAATAGATGAATTAGAAAATCTGATCATTTATAATATAAGTATCTTGTAAGTAAGTGTACTTTTGACTGTTTGCTACAGAGTGGTATGGATTTTTTTTTTTTTTTTTAAGTAAGAAATTTTGAAAAACAGAGAAGTAACTATGATAATGTATGTAAAGTCTAGCACATTGCCTAAGATCTAAGACTCTTTCAGAAATTATTTTAGAATGGAAGAAGGCAGGGAAATAAGTCTGACGACTAACACAGTATAATCGGATGGTTCGTAGACTAGGTACAGTTTTTATATTGCTTTTATTATTAGTTTTGTCTCACATTTTCAAATAATATAAATTTCCCACTGCCATTGAGCTGACTTCGACTCAGCTTTTTTTAATAACTCTACATAGGGGTTTCTGAATCTGTAGATCTTTATGACAGTAGAAAGCCTTATTTATCTTTCTCCCATGAAGTGGCTGGTGGGTTTGAACTGCTGACCTTGCCGTTAGCAGTCGAGTGAGTATCCTGCAGAACTACCAGGACTCCTTAAATAATATTAATGTGGCTGTTGTTACATGCAGTCAAGTTGGTTGCAGCTCCTATCGACCATGGATAGGGTTTCTGAGGAGCAGCTGGTGGGTTTGAACTGCTGACCTTATAGTTCACAGTCCAGTGCTGATCCTACACCAGGAGTCCAAAGTAAGATTAATAGTATCTTATAAAAACATATGAAATACAATAAAATGTCAGATAGTGACAATGGATGTTGTCTTTAGACAACAGTTTTATTAAATATAGAAGACAAGTAAGTGAACTCTAGAATTTTCATTTTAAAATAGTCAAAACTTTTTCCTTGTGCCTCATAAGAAAATCCTTTGTTTTTGGAGGCCATAGCTTTCTTTTGTATAGTATCCCATATATGTATTAGGGAAATCATCTATCTGGGATTTGGGGAAATTTATATAGTGGCATCGCAAATGCCATTTAAAAGTGTATTGATCAGAACTTACCAATATTGATCAAGATTATTTCATGATCTGATGTGGATGAAGTCTATTTTTTTCCCATAAATACATATCAAAGTGTCTTGCTGACTTTTTCCTGTGCATTGATAATCTCCTTAGTAATAGGTAAAATCAGGCACACATCCCTTTCTATATTCAGAAAAGTCAAGAGGATGAAGGAAATGAAAGTTAGGGATTGTTTATACCATAAAAATCAATGAAACAATGTCCTTAAAGGCTGCCATTGTTACACTTGAGAATGGTTAATGGATGACTATTTGATGTCTTTGTGGCCATCATTTTTTTTTTTTTTTTTAGTTTAGGATGCACTTGAAAAGCTGCCAAGTATTCCTTTTTGATGTTCCATGATTGGTGGCACATAGCACTTCAGTTCAATAACTCAGCCGTGCCACCATCTGCCCAGCACTCTCATTCTGCTGGTTGGCATGCCATTTATTTGCTTTTAACATGCAACCCATATAAAAATCCCTCATAATCTGCCAAAATTAGAATTGCAGCTGTTTTAAGTCTTAAGCAGCAGTAGCACTATTCATTATGCCAGTATGGAGAAATAAAATAGATGTATTTGAAAAGAGCAAAACTGCAGAATGTATTTGCACCTCTACTTTTCTAAGACATTTATAGCCTGTTACTAGTACTTCCTTCAAGCTCAAAGTTAAGTTTCTCTGTGTATTTGTTGCTGTTGTTAAGTGCTGTCTAGTCGGTTCTGATTCAAAGTAACCTGTATGGGGTTTTCAAGGTTGTAAATCTTTGTGGGAGCAGACAACTTCATCTTCTTTCTCCTGCAGGGTGGCTGGTTGCCTCGAACTACAAACCTGGTCATTCACAGTCCAGTGCTTATTGTACAGAGCCGGTGTATATAGTATATATGTTGTAGTTGGTAGTGGTAAGTGCCATAGACACAGTTCCAACTCATAGTGACCTTGTATCAGGTTTACAAGGAGTCGCTGGTGAGCTTGAACCACCAACCTTGCAGTTCAAACTGACTTTGCAGTCCAGCGCATAAGCCCAGAGCGTCACACTAGAATTCCTATGTTGTTTGTTGTTAGGTGCTATCGAGTTAGTACTGACTTATAGAGACCCTATGAACAACAGAACAAAACACTGCCCAGTCCTGGCCAACCTCAGAATCGTTGCTACATTTGAGCCCACTGATGCTGCCACTGTGCCAATCCATCTAGCTGAGGGTCTTCCTTCCTCTTTTTCTCTGACCGACCACTTTACCAA
>NW_006408535.1:19724400-19727436 GCF_000296735.1 Chrysochloris asiatica
AACCAACTCGAAGGCACTTAACAACAATATGTATATTGAAATACAAAAATTAAGGCTGAAGCTCTGGATATTTTTTTAAGGTTATAAGCATTTAAGTTTTGCAGTTTCTAGAAAATAAAAATTTAATTAACCTTGGATCTCATGGTATTCTAATTTATTTTCCTCAGTAGTTTTTTGAGGTTCCTGTATCCTGGTGTGGTGCTATGGGTTAATGCACTGGACTAAAAAGTCAGTTTGAACTGCAAGGTCAGTGGTTCAGGTTCACCAACTGCTCCTCAGAAACCCTATATAGGCTCGCTAGGGGTTGGAACCGACTTAACAGAAGTGAACAACAACAACATATATCATGAGGAGTCTTGGTGTGGCACTGTGGGTTAATGCCCTGGACTGCAAAGTTGGTTTGAAATACAAGGTCACTGGTTCAAGTTCACCAGCCACTCCTTGGCAACCCTATATAGGGTCGCTATGGGTCAGAACTGACTCAGTGGCACTTAGCAACCAAAGTATATCATGAAAACACATTTATGTAGAAAACTATTTAGGGAATTTTCAATGAGACAAGGAGTTGGCCCCCTATTTAAAAAGAGGGAGGGAAGGAGAGAAGAGAAAATATATTTTCCATATAAAGTATCCCTATGACACTGAAAGGAGCTCTGGTAGCGTAGTGGTTACGAATCGGGCTGCGAACCTTAAGGTCAGCAGTTCGAGACTACCAGCCGCTCTGCGGGAGAAAGATGAGGCTTTCTACTCCCGTAAAGATTTACACTCTCTGAAACCCTGTACAGGGTCGCTATGGGTCGGAACCGACTCCACCGCACTTAACAACAACAATGACACTGAAAGGGGTCAGAGGGTGGGGAGAGGAGGAAAAAAATGACACTATTTCACTATGTTATCTGCAATCTTAATATTTTAGTATGATGTTGTTGTTGCTGTGAAGTACTGTTGAGTCATTTTCGACTCATACTGACCTTGTTTTGGGTTTCCAAGGAGCAACTGGTGGGTTTGAAGGGCTGACTTTAAGGCTAGTAGTCTAAGGCTTATCCGTCAGCACCACACTAGGATTCCTCAGGTATAATTGTTGTTGTTAAATGCTATCAAGTTGCTTCTGAATCATTTTATGTTGTTGTTTAGTGCCTTCAAGTTGGTTGTGACTCATAGCAACCCTGTATAGGGTTTCTGAGGAGCAGCTGATGTGCTTGAACCACTGACCTTGCAGTTCAAACTGACCTCTCAGTCCAATGCATTAACCCACAGTGCCACACCAGTACTCCTGACGCATAGCTATCCTGTATAAGGTTTCCAATGAGTGGCTAGTGGGTTTGAACAGCCCACCTTTAACTTAACAGTCCAGTGCTTATTCTATAGTGCCACACCAGAATTACTTACATATGATGTTTTTGTTGTGGTTATTAAGTGAAACCAGGTTGTTTCAACTCATAGCAATCCTGTATAGGGTTTCCAACCCTGCAGTTCAAACCACCCTGTAGTTCAAATCAACCTTGTAGTCCAGTGATTATCATACAGTGCCACACTTATTGAGAAATAATAAATATCTGATATGGTACACTCTGCCTTTTATATTCATCCAAATTCACCATTCTTCACTAGACTTTCCTATTGTGAAACCAAAAGTCAAATAATTTGAAATTGGTTTGCTCTACCCTTTACACTTTGATACTTGTATGGGTTTAAAAGTCTAATTTGGATTCATTAGCTGTGTATTATTGTAATTTTCATATAATGTCTTCCTGATAAAAAATTCATACATTTAAAAGAATTGACATGTAAAACTTATTTACTTCTTGTGGACTCAGGCCACAAAAATTAATGAGTGAGCATGACATAAGCATGACATTTATCTTATTTGTCAACAAAACTAACAATCATGAAGAAGAGAAATTGTATGTTATAGTTTTGTTTTTTTTTAAATCCACAAAACTGTTAGTTCAGTGCCTCCATATGGTAGTCACTCTACAAATACTAAGTCCTGATTGATAGTCTTTGTTTGGATATATAGGACTCCATAAATGGATCTCAATTCAATAGAAAAAAAAAAATTAAATCTGGTTTTAGAAAGTTTTTCTGGAACTTTTATGGAATATTTGGAAAATTCCAAAGCTAAAAGACCATGAATTTAGTTGTTTCCTTTTGATTGTAGTAGTTTCTAACCACTAAAGAAGAAAAAAATCCATCATTTCACTGTGTGGTGTATCTCTTCCATTTCACAGTATTTTGTTGGATGCAGTTTTATACGGGACTTCTGGTGTGGTGCAATAGAACCACAAGGTCAGCAGTTCAAACCCACCAACTGCTTCTTAAAATGCTGTACAGGGTCACTGTGAGTCTGAGCTTACTAGACAGCACTTAACAGCAACACAGTTTTATGGACGTCCTGGTGTGGCACTGTAGTATAAGCACTGGACCACAATGTCAAGTTGAACCACAAGCTCAGCTTTTCTAACCCACCATTCACTCCTTGGAAACCCTACACAGGGTCACTTTTAGTCAGAATTGACACAATGGCACTTAACAAGTTTTATAGCAGAGTCTGGTGTGGTGCGTCAGAATAAACAATGGAGTGCTAACAGCAAGGTCAGTGGTTTAAACCCATCAGTCGCTCCTCGGAAACACTATACAGGACTGCTATGAGTTTAAATCATCTCAGCAGTACTTAGCAACAATAAACAGTTTTATAGCATTGTGACTTAATTACCTAACATTGCAGTGTAGTTATACATAAATGTGATTTTAAACTTATAAAATTAAAATACCATGCTTTTCTTTATGCTAATTAACATAATCTGTTTAAGTTATGATGAGTCACATCTGACTCAAAGTGACCCTATATAGGACTTCCAAGATGTGACTGGTGAATTTGAACCACCAACCTCACAGTCTAGAGTTTATCCTACAATGCTATATGAAGATTTTGACATAGTCCTAGCAACTCTTAAACTCTATAGAAGACATTAGGCTTTGTGGCCTAATGATTATTATAAAACCTTAATGAAAAATAGTTGTTTAATTTTATAT
>NW_006408535.1:19727576-19729113 GCF_000296735.1 Chrysochloris asiatica
TAGCATTGTGGAGTCCAGGTGTGACACTGTGGGCTAATGCATCAGATTGCAAATTTGTTTGAACTGCAAGATCGGTGGTTTAAGCTCACCAGCTGCTCCTTGGAAACCCTATACAGGGTTGCTGTGGGTCGGAATTGACTTGATGGCACTTCATAACAACAATGAGTTGGAACTGAGTCCACGGCACATAATCAATATACTATTTTTCCCAAAAGAATTCATGTTTAATGTTTATATACTGAGCCGGCAATATTGATCTGTTGTCCTTCAATATCAGCAGCAAGCTAGGGATTAGCTCTTATTTAATTCTCTATTCTGGCTGGTTTTATGCTTTTATAAAACATTCTCTCTGCGTAGAGGTGTTGGTTTGTCAGCTCTATGACTGAAATCTACATTTCATCTCTTGGAGTATTTAACACACAGAGCAAAACTACACATATACAAATACATCTTTGTGTCTGAAAGTTAGACTGCTTTTAGAAAATTGGATTATTATGAGTTGCTGTTGAGTCATGGTGACCCTTGTGTAAAGAGCAGAACTACTGTTCCATAGCGTTTGCAAGGTAATGACCTTTTAGAAGCAGATCACCAGGACTGTCTTCCTAGGTGCCGTTAGGTGGGTTTGAGCTACCAATCTTTTACCTAGTAGTCAAATGCTTAACCATTGGTGCAACCCAACGACTTCTTCATATATGATATCACCGTACCAAGAGAATCTGTAGTAAAAACCTAATTTTTGAAAATCAGCTATTTATTTCATGTAGTTTCAGATTTGAGAGTTAAGGAAAAGTTGTAAAGGCAGAACAGAATGTTATCCTAATTCAGATTGAATTTCACTTAATACAAGGGTGGGGAACCTTTTTTCCTGTCAAAATTTATAACAACATTTGTGGACCATAGAAAATTACCAGCTTACTAATTAACCTGCTATAGTTGGTCAAACCAACACTCATCTGTCAGTTTGTCAAACTGTGGTGGCTTGTGTGTCTCTATGATTCTGGAAGCTATGCCACCGATATTTTAAATACTAGCAGGGTCACTCATGGTGGACAGGTTTCAGCTGAGCTCCCCGATGAAGACAGACTAGGAAAAAGGAGAGACGGACTACTTCCAGATATTTAGTCACTGAAAACCTTATGAATAGCAGTGAAACAATGTCAGAGCCAGCTTATTAAATATTGGAACATGATAAAGAACTCTAGAATATTGTCAGATATAGTTCCTGAAGATGAGCCCCTCAGGTTG
The DNA here is from genome assembly GCF_000296735.1 of Chrysochloris asiatica. Lineage (NCBI taxonomy): Eukaryota > Metazoa > Chordata > Mammalia > Afrosoricida > Chrysochloridae > Chrysochloris > Chrysochloris asiatica. The sequence goes on from NW_006408535.1 coordinate 19,728,822, forward strand.
AGCACTCAAAATATGACTGGGGAAGAGCTGCCTCCTCAAAGTAGAGTTGACCATGATGACAGGAATGGAGTAAAGCCCATGGAATCTTCATTTGCTGATGGGGCACAACTCAGAATGAAGAGAAATAGCTGCAAAAATCCATTAATAATCAGAACGTGGGACATATAAAGTATGACTATAGAGACATTGGAAATTGCTAAAAAATTGAAATGAAATGTATAAACATTGATGTCCTAGGCATTAGTGAGATGAAATGGACTGGTATTGGCCATTTTGAATCTGACAATCACAT
>NW_006408535.1:19729628-19784567 GCF_000296735.1 Chrysochloris asiatica
GCTAATAATCAGAACCAACTCAGCAACACTTAACAACAATAGTCCTATAGTCACTAAAACAAATACTCACAGAGTCCAAATATTCATAGCCATTTCAATTCTCAGTATTAAAAGTTTGCCCATGTTAAACATACAGCGTGATTCCAATTACTCTTCTGTATGTCATTCTTTAATTATTCAATCCCTTAAAGCCTTTGCTTTTTTTAAGTATCATATGTTTTTATAATTACTTCATCTACTTACTTGAACTAATCACTTGTGGGGTTGATTGGTCATCCCATTAAACTGTCCATCCTAATGGCGTCTCATCTGCCTAATGAGAGCACCATTGTCTTAATGAGAAACATACCAGAGTTACTAAAAACACTTTCAAGTAACATCTGTGTCTTGGATAAGAGGTGACCCCAAATGAAAGGTTGACACATTGACCTTTATGATCAACTGGATCTACAGTCTGAAAAAATGAACAGTTAATGAAGATGGAAGTATCAAACGTCAAATATTTTCAAGAGGTCATGATGAGATCAGTGATGTATCAGCATGAAAGATGTTTCCTGAGGGTCATCTTATGATGGTGAATAAGTCGAGGAAGGCACATCAACATTTAGAAAGTCAATGGAGACAGGTTAGAGTCAGGAGTCTGGAGAAACTTACTAATATTGTTAAGTGGTCATAATGTGTATCCTATTCAAGCTACAGAAGTCATAAAAGGTGCCTGAATTGAAAATAGGATTGACTTTGGAAATGAGAGTACTTAACCATTGTGAGAATTGTGAATGATACCTTAGATGCATGTCATAAATTACATGATTGTTTATTTTTCTTCCCCACTAGATTGTAAATTCTAAAAGAGCATGTGCATTATATTTTTTCTTTATTGTTGTATCAAAAACCCACTGCCATCAAGCCAGTTCAGACTCATAGGAAGCCTACATAGAGTTTCTAATACTGTACACCTTTACTGGAGCAGACTGCCTCATCTTTTTACCGTGAAGTGGCTGGTGGGTTTGAAACACCAATCTTACATTATCAGCCCAACACCTAACCCAGAGCAACAGTGCGTAAAGCAGTGTCTAACATCTAGTAAGTGCAATGAATATATGTGGAATAAGTGAATGAATCTAGTGAATCACAAAATTCTATTGATATTACCTGATTACTATTTCCTTGTTCAAATCACCATTTTCTCGTCCTTATATCTTGGTGCGATACTGTAGCATAAGTACTGGGCTTCTAACTTGAAGGCCAGTGGTTTAAACCCACCAGTTGCCCCTCAAATATCATACACAGGGTCACTATGAGTTGGAAACGACTAGACAGCATGTAACATCAACAAAATGTTATGAAAATACTTCAAAAAGTTCATGGAAAAATTCCGATTTTAAAGAGTTTTAGTGTGGCACTGTCACATAAACACTGGACTGCTTGCTAATCACATGGTGGGCAGTTCAAACCTACCAGCTGCTCCTTGTAAACTCTATACAAGGAGATTATACGTCAACTGACGTATAATCAATGGTATATCAAGTGCATATCACTGGTATAGCTGCTTAAGTGTTTTCCTTGCTTCTGGTTTTATCCCCTCTCATTCTTCTCTAGAATTAGTCTAGTAATCCTAATTGTATCATGCCATGCCTTTATGTAAAACCCAAGGAGAATTTTGTAAAAATTCATGTTTGTGTTTGTTTTTTAAATTCATAACTTTAATAGCATCTTACATCATGATTTCTTAGAAAACACTCTTCAGTGAACAGGAATAAAGAATTTATGGTTTGAATTTCCATGGTAATTCAAAGACTTAAAAAGTAAGCAAGAAACCAGAATTAAGGGGAAAATATAAAAAAGGATTTGAATTGACATTTGTCCAAAGAAGATATACAGATGACCAATAAGCAAATGTAACGTGCTCCCCATTAGTCTTTTGTTGTTGTTGTTAAACGTCATTGAGTTGGTTCTGATACATAGCAACTTTGTATAGGATTTCCAAGGAGTGGCTGATGAGTTTGAACTGCCGACCTTGTGGTTCAAACAGACCTTGCAGTCCAGTTCTTTATCCCACAGTGCCACGCCAGGAATCATTAGTCTTCGGGAAAATGGAAATCAAAACCACGATGAGATACCATTAAACACCATGTATATGTATAATCAAATAGAGGATGAAACACGTGTTGGCAAGGCTCTGGATCCCTGGTATGGCTCTGTAGGACCAGCAATGTACTGCAAACTACAAGGTTGACAGTTCAAACCCACCAGCTCCTCCTTGCAAACCCTATACAGGGTTGCCATGAGTCGGAACCGACTAGATGGCACTTAACAACAACAACAATAGAGATATTCAATCCTAGTGCATTGCTGGTGGGAATGCAGCTTCTTTGGCAACTCCTCAGAAAATTCTTGGCAATTCCACTCCTAGTATATATCTACAAATTCACACAACTTTTATATAAATATTCCTAGCAGTATTATTCATAGTAGTCAAGTTTAAAATAAAAAAGTTTAACTGATGATTGTATAAGCAAACTATATTCATTCAAGGGACTATTATTTAATCATTAAAAAAGAATTGATTTACAATTTACAATGTGGAGCAGTCATGAACGTATATGGTAAATGTAAGAAGCCAGACACAATTGGCAACTATCTTCATGTGGGTCTTCTAAAGAAGCAAAACTCGTGAAACTTATACACACACAAAGGTTTATACACACAGGTACATACAGAGGTTTATATCAAGGAAATGGCTCACAGAGTTAGAATCAAGTAAGTCACAAGCCCATGGACCATAAGTCAGACTGCGGTCAGATGCCAGGCTGAAGGCTTCTCCTGACTCACGCAGCTGCAGGAGATGATGAACCTCAGATTGCCATGTCAGACAGCACACTTCTGGCTGCAGAGGTTAATGAATCCAAGGTCGGCAGATATAGTCACAGGCTGAGCCCAAAACCCAGAGGTCATTTACAAGCCAGATGCAGGATCCAGACCTAGCAAAAAGCAAGCAAGCTTTGTCTGAGTGAGTGTCCAATATATTAAAAACAGGTCACACCCCCAAAGAAACTTCTTTTTAATTGATTGGTTTCTCATAGCAGATTTCATCCTGGGAGATTACTACATCTTAACTGCCAAATCACTGAGATTCTTGGCCCAGTCAAGTTGACACATAACCTTACTATCACAACATATTATATGATTCCCTTAATGTGAGATAGCTATTAAAAGCAAATCCATTGGAAGATAAAATTGATTAGTAGTTGTGGACTGGGTGAGTAGGGGTTTTATGGTATATAAGAGAAAAATATGTGGGAGAAAAAAACTTTATTGAATACCATTAGGACTAATTAGAACATCAGCTAATCACAGAAAATATTAGCAAATAAAGGAAAATTGTTAAGAGTTTAATCTTCCTTTTATGAAAAAAATAGCACTAATTTGTTAGGAAAAGATGTTTTTGTTAGAAAAATTAGTTTTTAAAACTGAATAATAAAATTAGAAATGACAGTTTTGCAACCTTATTGAAAGGTCTGATCATCTACTTCTGGAGAAAAAATAAATAATCCTTTTGAACACACACATGGGGTCACTATGAGTTGGAATCAAATAATGGTCACTTTCTTTTTTAATGAAGTTGTTACGCAGGCAGTGTGCCTTAGTAAATGAAAGTTACAGAAGCGACTCTCCAGTTTTAGTGTTCATCAGAATCTCCTGCAGGACTTGTTAAAGCACAGATTGTTGGGCCTCACCCCCATAGTTTCTGATTCAGTATGTTTGTGGTCGGGCCATAAATATGGAGAACTTCACAATGGAACTATCAAGCTGTCACCATGAAAGTCTACTCATCAATCAGCACTACTAAAGTGGGACAACCAAACATTTGAGCTAACAGATGTTATGCAAGTATGATGGTACAGTACATAAGAAAGTTTCATTGCCAAAAAAGTTGAACTTTAATCAAGCCTTCAGGGCTAACATTCATTTACATGAAATATAGAAGAATGGGGAACAAGTTAAATGGAAAAGTAAGGAGCAGTTATCACTCTTCTTATCTAACATGTCAGTTGTTGTTGTTATAAAGTGCTATACAGTTGGTTCCAATTTATAGTGATCCTTTGTAAGGTTTCTGAGGAGTGGATGGTAGATTTGTACCACTGACCTTGTGTTTAGCACTCCGTTATCCTATAAGTCAGTCAAAAGCATTTAAAATAGAAAAAAGAGAAAAGTGAGGATTCTCCTCTCTAGACTAAAGAGAAAAAAAAAATAACATGGAATGAATAGAACTTATTTTAATCATATTCAAATTAACTGTAAAATAGTGCTTTCGGAACTACTGGGGATATCTATCTGTGAAGTAGATGTTTTTGTTGTTAAGCGCTGTCGATCCAGACCCATAGTGACTCCGGATAGGGTTTCTAAGGAGCAGCTGGTGAGCTTGAACCACCCACCTTGTGGTTTAAACTGACATTGCAGTCCAGCTCATTAACCCACAATGCCACACCAGGACTCTGGAGTAGATATTACGTGATAACAATAAATGAAACAATAGAATTTCATTTGATGTGATTTTGACATTGTGATTATGTATAATGTCTTTTCTTTTTTTAATAAACGTATTCTAAAGTACATTTTGTTATTAAGTATAGCTGAGTTGGTTCCAACTCATAGTGACCCTGTATAGGATTTCAGGGGCTTTAAATCTTGGAGTAGTTGGCAGGCTAAGTCATGGACCTGTGTTTCACAGTCCAGTGCTTATTGTATGGAGCACATGTTGTTGTTATTAAATGCCATTGAATCAGCTTCTACTCAGAGCAATCCTGTATAGGGTTTCCAAGGAGTTACTGGTGAGTTTGAACCAAAGACCTTGCAGCTCAAACCCACCTTGTGATCCAGTGCCTGTCCTACATTGGTTGGTTGATTATATGCTGTGGTGTTGGTTCTGACTAAAGCGATCCTCTACAGGGTTTCTGAGGCTGTAAATCTTTATGGGAATAGAAAGCTTCATCTTTCTCCCATGGAATAGCTGGTAGTTTGGTGCTGCTGACCTTGAGGTTAGCAGCCTGACTCGTAACCATTATGCTTCCAGAGCTCCTTATGGAGACACATAGAGACATATAATAATAATATGTCTACTTGGTATGTGCTTTGAAATATTTTAGCAGAGGGGGAAAGAATTGAGAAGGCTAGATGAAGCAAATGTGAAAAATATTGATAACTTTTAAATCTAGTGCTGGTTGTTAAAAGTTCATTTTACGTGTTTTCCAAAGGTGTGAAAGCCTTATATTGTTGTTGTTAAATGCCTTCACATCAGTTCCAACTCATAGTGACCTTGTATAGGGTTTCCGAGGAGCAACTGGTAGGTTTGAACTGCTGATCGTGTAGTTAGCAGACCAGCGATGTGTAGTTAGCACCACGCCAGGACTCCAACTACTATATATATATATATAAACTTTAAATCCAAACCCTGCTTTATATGTTGTTGTTAAGTGCTTTTGAGTTGGTTCCTACTCATGGAGACCCTGTATAGGTTTTCTGAGGAGCAGCTGCTGAGTTTGAACTCAGTGCTTTTCTATGGCAACATGTTGTTGTTGTTGTTAAGTGTCGTTGAGTCGGTTCTGACCCATAGTGACCCTTTATAGGGTTTCCAAGGAGCAGCTGGTGAACTTGAACCACCAACCTTACAGTTCAAACGACTTTGCAGTCTGATGCATTAGACCACAGAGCCACACCAGGACTTGTACATCTTTAGGATAGATAGCAGACTGCCTCCTGTTTCTCCTTTGGACAAAGTGGTTCAACCACTGCCCCTTCTATTAGCCACCCAGTGCTTAATCAACTATGCCACCAGTGTCCCTTGTATTAATTATACAGTTACAAAATTAAAACAATATGGTTTGGACTTTTTGTTGTCTTGGAAATTTACTCAGACTCATGATGACCACATATATAGGCAGTCTCTAGGAAAAAGCCTTCCACTCACTGACAATTCCTATTCACCCTTTATTTACCTTCTGTCATGGCTAGATAAGTGAAACAGGAACAGACCTGATGTTTTACTATTAGTCCTATTTGGCATAGCATCTGAAATGGAAAAATTACAGGTCAAAGCCTGGCAATGAGAATTTGGTGAGTGAGATTGGATTATTGGCAGCAATAGAGAGAGAGACACATATTCAAAGTGGTGTGGCCAGTAACCATATTTGAGTGGAGCACTGCAACATTTTAGCACGTCTCTACCATATTTGAGCAGGATAGCACTGAGTTGAACTGTGCTCAAAATCCAACCAAAAAAGATTTGGTTGCTACCCAAATTAAGGATATTAAATTTCTAGAGAGGCTTCCACCCATAACTTTTCCAATTTTGGCTATCCTTCTGGTTCACTGTAACTTTGAAAATTTGGGTGACACTTCCCTGGCCATCAATGAACCAGACAGAACAGGTTTGAAGTCCTGACAAATTCTTAAAAACAGTGAGGAGTAGATCTATTCCTCTGATCTATTCTGAGTTATTACCTCAGAGCCTGTATAACAGAATGAATGGTGACCTGGTGCTGATCAGGTATGCTGGTGGGATTCACTGAGTTAGTGCAGCCATTGTGTCACTCCATCTCATGGAGGGGCTCATCTGTCCCATGTTAGAGCTGGCACTCTTCTGTATCCAGCTGCTAAATGTGATGTCTTAGTCTAACTATTAAGGAGTTCTGGTAGCATAGTGGTTATGAATTGGGCTGCTAACCTCAAGGTTGGCAGTTCAAAACCACCTGTCATTCCACAGGAGAAAGATGAGGCTTTCTGCTCCCGAAAAAATTTACAGCCTCGGAAACCCTGTGCAGGGTCGCTATGAGTCAGAACCGAATCCACGGTACATAACAACAACTTAACGACATTCTAACTAATGGTCTATCATGGTGATTTGTCAAAGTAAGTGAATTGAAGTCTCATGATTCTCACTTCTGCAGAGTGTTCTGGTTGTAATTCTTTTAAAATGGATTAATTCATTCTGTTGGCCACTCACAGTATATTCAATAAATGTCACCAACATTACAGTGTTTTGTGTTTGTTTTTTAATTTAAAATTTTAAAAAGCTTTTATTGTGAATTGAGTGATAGTTTACATGGGAGAAAATCTGTTTTGCATTCATCCTTTCATAGTTTGTGTCATTGCAATGATTACAATCCACTCCATGCACCATCATTTAACAGTATTTGTTTCTATTCCTTCTGGGTTTCTTTCTTTCTTTCTTTTTTTATGCACACAAAAGCACTCAGAAATATATAATAATTTAAACAACCAAAGGATGCATTCTGCAAGCCTGTCTCCTGGCCACGAGCAGACAGCTTTTCTCTTTCCATGAGTCTAGAGTCCTCAGCTGCTCTTTCTCTCCACGCCATCATCTTTGCCTCCATCTCTGGTGTCACTGCTTCTCTGGTTAGGGCTCCCCATTCCACTCATGCTCTTCTCCCTTGATGGTCCTAGAGTCCTCTGTTCCTGGACTATAAGATCAATTACTCCCCACTTTATATTACAAAACTTCTACCTTTACATTTGTGACCATCACAATCAGTCATGATAACAATTATTCTCTATTGAATCAAAAGAAACCTATTCCCATCTCTTTTCACCAGACCTATCTAGACAAGATGAGAACTATTCAGTGGAGATTCTACCTTTCCCCACATACTCTGAAACTAAACTCCCTCTTGAAAACTTGTATGCCAGCCACTTTGTGCTTTTACAGTGCAGTCCCCCCATTTTAGGTAGCCAGTGTCTAATTAGTTGCCCGTCCCTGTATCAATCCTGTATACCAAGGGGATATGTTTGATCCTTGATGTGAAGACTCAAAATACCTCTCAGTTGGTATTTTGAGTTGCTACATCCATAAGTATAGGTCAATTGCATCAAATTGCAGCAATTTACACTTGCTTCCTTTATCAAGTGTCTTTATCTTCCTGTAGTTGAGCTCTGGTCATCAAGCCATCGAAGCTAGGTCAAATGGATACTAACTGCAAGTTTGGGTGTTCTTGTGTGTCTCCTCCCAATTCATATCACCTGGATGCCTCACTTTCAGCTCTACCCCTCCGTGGCGAGGTTAGTGTCCATGGCCTCAGTTCTCAAGTCTCCCCAAACTTCAAACCAACCATCCCTTCCTCTTTTCTCTCTTATCTCGAGGTCAACAGGAGTCTATGGAACGTGGTCAAACTCAGCACATATCTTCATTACTGACTTTCTCCTACTTACACTCAAACAGCATTACAATTTCAATGCATCAATTTTTGTTTTTAAAACTATAAAGAGATTTGCTCTGTGGAAGAAATGAGGTAAATGAGCTGAATAGAAAATCTCAAAAGGCAGTTTGAGAAGATAAAGCCAATGTGTAAATGTGTAAATACCTGAAATTAGAAAACAAAAAGAGAAGAAAACACTGAGCATTTCTCAAGCTGAAGAACTGAGGAAATAAATCAAGCCTTGACTTGGAATACTCAAGGATTGATTAGGCACAATATTGAATGGTGCAGAAAGCATACACAGAAGATGGAAGGAATACACAGAGTTACTGTACCAAGCATAAATGGTTAATGTTCAATCATTTCAAGAAGTTGCGAATGATCAAGAACCAATGGTACCGAAGGAAGTAGCCCAGAGTGCACTAAAAGCATTGGCAAAGAACAATACTCCAGGAATTGATGGACTACAAACTGAAGTCTTTCAACAAACTGATGCAGCACTGGAGGCACTCAATCATCTATGCCAAAAAATTTGGAAGTCAGTTACGTGACCAGTTGATATACAGTAGATCCATATTGTGCCCATTCCAAAGAGAGATAACCCAATAGAATTTGGAAATCTTTGGACAATATCATTAATATGGCATGAAAGTAAATTTTGGTATATATCATTTAGAAACTGCTGTAACAGCACATTAACAGGAAGGGCCAGTGGTTCAAGCTGGATTTAGATGAGGATGTGGGAACAAAGGATAGCATTGTTGACATCAGTTGGTTCTTCATTGAAAGCAGAGATTACCAAAAATATGCTTACCTATATAGGGTCACTGACTCAGAACCAACTCTATGGCACTGAACAACAACAACAAATAAACATTAGAAAAGATGGTAGATTGTAATCTAATAAATTCATATTATAAATACATAGTTTTTACCCAACAGATGATCATATTCAGTACTGAGGAAGGTAGAGGAAAATGTGCAGCCTCTTAACAGTTGATTGAAAAATAAAATGGTAATTTTTTTTTTTTTTTAAAGAGCACCTTGGCAGTATCTTTCAAAAGATTAAAAAGCACACCCTTTAAGTAAGTAATTCTACTTCTAACAGTTCATTCATTACAAATATACTGATATGACGAACACAAAACATATATTGAAACACTTGTACAAATATATTAACAATATATTTGGCACTACCTAAGAACCTAAGTGCCCATTGGAGTCCTGGTATGGCGGAGTAGGTTAATGCGCCAGACTGCAAAGCCGTTTGAACTGCACAGTCGGTAGTTCAAGCTTACCAGCTTCTCCTCGAAAACTCTATATAGGGTTGCTATGGGTTGGAACTGACTTGATGGCACTTAACAACAACAACAACAAGTGCCCATTAATGTCCAAATGAAATATTACATAATAAAGAAAAAATTAATGAGAGCTGCAGTTATTGATTTGGAAATATTCATGACATTGCATTAAATGAAAGCTATTATGGAAATCACATTCTTCAGTATGTGTTTTGTCAAATGTACCCATCATCTTGACTCTATACTAGTGTGTTAGCATCTAACAAGAAAGACCTTCTTCTTGTCATCCCAAATATTTCTATTTATGAAGTGATTGTGGGCTGGATTTTATTATTGGGATTTTATTCATAAACAGAGTCTTGGCTGCTATTGATTTCACCCTTAATTTTCAGGCAAACGAGTCTCTGGTGGTACAATGGGTTAAACATTGTGCTACTAATAGCAAGATCAGTGGTTCAAACCCACCAACTGCTTTAAGACAGAATGATGAAGCTGTCTGCTTCCATGAAGATTTGCATTCTTAGAAGTCTTAAGGAGCAGGTCTTTTCTATCATAAAGAGTCACTATGAGTCAAAATCAACTCAACAACATTGAGTTTAGGGCAAATGGATAGTGATTAAGTCTTCCTTCAATACTCACAAACCAGCAATCATTTCAGCAACTTATTAAGTGGATCTTAAGACCCTTGCATCACTAAATGAATATACATGGAGATTTGGGTAATGTTCTTCCAATAGGGAGATACCTCTTTTCCCAATTTCAAGAATAATAAGTATTACATTATGATCGAGAACACTAGAAGGTTATTGAGTAGCAGTTAGAATTCTCTTTAGCATTGAAACTTAAATGATAATCTAGGACACAGAAATTTATTCAGAATAAGGACAAATCTTACCATCTAATGATTTCCATAATCATTTTTAAATATTAAAGCAACAAGTAAAAAAAAAAAAAAATCAAGCCCATTGTCACCAATTCGGTTCTGATTCATGTTGACCCTGTATTTATGTATAACCTTTTTAAAAATTGTTAGAGCTTGATGAAGTTTGCTGTAGTAAAATTGTAACAGCTTTCCATATAAATAACATTGCTACACTTGTTACATTGGTTTCTTCATTGAAAAATCACATCCTACAGAATCATGCATACCTCACTTAATTTTAGTTATTGAAAAAATCTTGTATCATATCTCATTATCCAAATAATAGTAATAAGAAACATTTGTTTCTGTTTCAAATTGCATTTTCAGTTTGTTCAAACCTTCATTTCAAATACTCAGTTTTTTGAAGTGGGTAAATACAGGTTTACTGATGTAAATATCCATTCTTTGACAGATGCCATCTGACTACTGAAGACAATTTTTAGAAAAAATATACAATATAAGTTGTGTACTGGATGGATTAAATTGTATCTCCCCCAAAATACATGTTGTAAATCCTAGCTTTTATGCCTGTAGTTTGAATCCTGGTGTAGCAATGTGGGATAAGCATTGGACCACTAACTTCAAGGTCAGCAGTTCAAACCCACCAGCTGCTCCTTGGAAACCCTATACTGGGTCATTATGAGTCAGAACCAACTGAGAGGCACTTAACAACAACAGCAACAACAACCCATGTGGGAATGGGTTGCCTTTGTTATGTTAATGAGGTAAGATGATAGTATGGTATATCTTGAGTCCATCTCTTTTGACATATAAAAGAGTTTAAACAAGCAAGCTATCAAGTAAAGATGAAAAAAGAGAGAGATCAAGTTAGATGAGGAACACTCAGGAGCAGAAGTTCAGAAGAAGTAAACACTTCTTCCAGACCTGACAGAGAAAGAAAGCCTTCCCCTGGAATTTGTACTTCTAGCCTCCTAAACTGTGAGAAAATAAATTTCTGTTTGGTAAAGCCATCCATTTCTGGTACTTCTATTATAGCAAGATTAGATAGCTAGGACAAGGTATAATATGAAAACCAACAATGCAATAAATTTTTATTTGTTTGTTCACGAATTTTGACCTCTAGTTACTTTCAAAAAGCATAGTGCACTTTTAGATATTGCTCTACAAAATTTGAATAGGCATTTATTCTCAGGTGCTCTGTCTTCTGTGGCATATAAAATTACAGGGTTCTTATATAATATCAAAAAAGTAGAAAGCTGTGGGAGTTATACAATTTTGTTATGTCAAACAGGAATACATTAAAGCTTACTGTTTGTTAAAGTTAAAAATACATTTGCTGAAATTGCTGGAAAAATTCAAGCACAATCATGTCAAAAGAAATGAAAAAGACTAAAGTGTGATTACCTAAATTTTTTTAGTCTAATTCGTGTAATGAAATTTCATATTAAAACATTCTTAATTTCCCCAAAAGTTATTTTGCATGTAGATTTTCATTAAATACATGTTTGCAATGGGTAATATATATGTTTTGCTCCCCCCATCCCCTTGCCAGTGGCCGTCCTGAAGAAGCTTTGTAAATTTAAAATATTAGTAAAAACAAATATACATATAATGAACTGCATTTTGATTTTTAGAAAATGGCTAATTTAGATGAGAATTTAACTTTCATTAAATGCTAAATCTTGTGCTAAACTTAAATTAAATGCTTAATTTACCTAATAGAAAAGCTGAGAGTTGTATTGATAATGATATTTATAATCTGAGCATAAGAACAGTTTTCAAAAGATGTAGTGATGCTCTGAATTAGCTCCTGATGCTGAGATTTTAAATTATATGGTCAGAGAAGGAAAGGATTTAAATATGGCTACTGTATTTTTTCATTGACTATGTGCCAAAAAGTCGTCAGAGATGTGTTTTATTGAGCCATCAATTATTTTTCCCCTAGATAGTTAAAGCAGACATTTTAAAATACTGAAATTTCTCATAGAAATTTTGACTCCAGGATTTTCTTGAACCGTCACTGGAAATGGCATATAGGTACACCATTCTACAGTAAGCTTCTACCTTGGTAGGTGGTCTCTTCCCAGATGGATTTTACACTCTCTCATCTCTATTAGCTCTCTGAAACAGAGGCTGTGTATCTGCTACCTCTCATATTTGCACTTCCAATTTCTCTCATAATACAGAAACATTTAGCAGAAATGATGTCTCTGGTAAATGATAGAAAACAAAGTATAAAGAGTCTCAATGTTTCAGGCAAAATGTGTTGAGATAATATAATCGGCATCAGTCAGTTTTGTTTATTTTCTGCCATGTCTGTAGAAATTTTAAAACACATTTTTTTAGTTTTAGTCACATACTGTAAAATTCATTCATTTAGAGTTTACCATTCAGTAGTTTTTAGTATATTCAGAGTTGTAAGCTATTGCTTAATTTTAGAGCATTTTCATCAACCCAGTAGAAACCACATACCCATTAGGAGTTCATATAGACATGTCTATATGTTCATATATGAACATAGACGTGTCTATATGTTCATATATGAACAAAGACATGTCTATATGTTCATATATGAACATAGACATTTCTACTTGCCCCGGACGCGAGAGCGCCATCCTAACCTAACCATTGGATCCTGGCTTTGAGGCGGGGTCGACCAACTTAGAGACCCACAAGCGCAGCCCAAAGCGTCTCACTACAACCCAGTGGCCCCTGCTGTGCTTCCACCTTGATTGACATCCGAGGACGGAAATCCCGCCTTTGAGCCGGAATTAAGGGCCCTAGCACAAGGAGATTCCTATTTAACAGCAACCACGCAACCGCCACTCGTCTGTTTGTCTTGCTGTGGTGGTTTGAATTGCTGTGATTCTGAAGGCTAAGCCACCGGCATTTTAAATAACCAGCAGGGTCACCCATGGTGGACAGGTTTCAGATGAGCTTCCAGACAAAGACAGACTAGGAAGAAAGAGTGACGAACTACTTCCGAATCGCTAGTCACTGAAAACTCTATGAATAGCAGAGAAACACTGTCAGCTTGAGGACTAAGGTGCATCTGACCCAAGCCATGGTATTTTCAATAACCTCATATGGATGCGAAAGCTGGACAGTGAATAAGGACGATCGTAGAAGAATGGATGCCTTTAAGTTGTGGTGTTGGAGGAGAAACTGAAAGTCCCATGGACTGCCAAAAAACCAATAGATCTGTTTTGGAAAAAGTGCAACCAGAGTGCTCCTTGGAGGCCAAGATGGCTAGGCTTTGTCTCTCCTACTTTGGACACATTGTCCGGAGAGAACAGTCGCTGGAGAAGGATGTCATGCTGGGTAAGATGGAGGGTCAGAGAAAAAGAGGAAGACCCCCAACGAGATGGATCAGCCAGGTGACATCATTGATGGCATCAAGTGTGGCAGCGGTAGTGAGGTTGGCCCAGGATCGGACATTGTTTCGTTCTGCTGTGCATGGGGTCGCTATGAGTCGGTTCCGACTCGATGGCACCTGACAACAACAACAACAACAACATAGACATTTCAAAATATAAATCCTATTGTTGTCCTTGTTAAGTATCATCAAGTCAATTCCAGCACATGTCTACCTTGTATAGCTGTCCTGAGGCTTTTACAGTTATTACGGTAGCAGAAAGCTTCATCTTTCTCCTAAAGAGTGGCTAATGGGCTCGAATCATGGACTTTATGGTTTGCAATCTAGTGCTTGCCCTATGGAGTCAACAAACTCCATAGAAGAGATCAAACAGATGTATCTACTTTAGAGTGTACTATAAATCCTAACCACAAGCATCAGCACTGGACTGTTGCTACTAAGTCAGCAGTTCAAACCTGCCAGCTGTTCCTCAGAAACCCTGTACAGAGTAGCTGTGAGTAGGAATCAACTACATAGCACTAACAACAACAACATACTTGTAGTTTAGAGTCCTGGTATGGCCCTGTAGGATTAGCACTGAACAGCAAGGTCAGTTTGAACCTCAAAGTTGGTGGTTCAAACTCACCAGTTGCTCCTTAAAAACCCTATATAAGGTCTCTTTAAGTCAGAACCAACTTGAAGGTACTTAACAACAAAAGCTGTAGGATCAGCACTGGACTGTGACCTACAAGGTTGGCAGTTCAAACCCACCAGCAGCTCTTTGGAAACCCTATGTGGAGTTGGTATGGATCAGAACAAACTCCAGGGCACTTAACAACAATCCCTGTAGTTGGAGTCCTTATGTGGCGCTGTAGGATAAGTACTGGACTGCTAACCTCAAGGTCAGCAGTTCAAATCCACCAGTCACTTTTCAGAAACAAGGGTCACCATCAAGAGGGACGAACATGAGTGGAATGTGGGATCCTAACCAGAGAAGCAGCGATACCAGAGACAGAGGCAGAATCAATGGCATGGAGAGATGCAACAGCTACAGGCTTTAGATTCATGGAAAGAAAAAGGCTGTGTGCTAGTGGCCAGGAGGCTGGCTTGCAAATTGTGCCCTTTAAATCAATTGTTTAAATTATTATATACTCCTGCCTGGTTTTGTGTATATCAAAAACAAAAAATAAGAGGGAATAGAGGCAAATACTGTTCATTGATGGCACATGGAGGAGATTATAATCATTGCAATGAAACAAAATAAAATCTGTTGAGTGCAAAACCGATGTTCTTCCATTTAAACTATCACTCAATTCGCAATGAAAGCTTTTTTAAAGAAAGAAGGAAAGAAACCAGGATCACTATGAGTCTGAACCAACTTGAGGGCACTTAACAACACCTGTGGTTATTGATAATCCCATTTGGGAATGGGTTTTCTTTGTTATGTTAGTGAGGCAGATTGGGGTAGGGTGTATTTTAAATCAATCTCTTTTGAGTCATAAAAAGAGCAGATTGAGCAGGCAGCAAATCAAGCAAGCAGAGATGGGGGAAGAGAGATGTTGTGCCATATAAAGATACTCAGAACGTAAGGAATAGAAGCTGAAAAGAGATACGGATTTCCTCTCAGAGCCAACAGAGAAAGAATAAGAGACTGTCTTCCTCTAGAGCCCACACGCTGAGTTCTAATGTCTAGCCTACTAAACCTGGGAAAATAAATTTCTATTTGTTAAAGTCACCCACCTGTGGTACTTCAATTATCATGTTGTTGTTAAGTGCCGAGGAGTCTATTCCGACCCACAGCGACCCTGTATAGGGTTTCCAAGGAAACCTTGCTTGAACCACTGACCTTGCAGTTCAGATGACTTTGCAGTCTGACACATTAGCCCACAGCGCCACACCAGGACTCCTCTATTATCATGATAACAGTAGATAAATAAGACAGCCTGTGATCCAAATTTAATCTCCAAAATTTTAGAACTTTATTTGCATGTTTCATAAACAGCTGTTATTTCCTGACTTTGTGTACCACTTCAGATTTTATAACCAAACATCTCATGTATTCTTCATCGAAGATACTGATTTTTTTAAAGCTCTGTTTCTGTGTAAATATATAGACCAACTACTTAAACCAGTGGATTATCGTTAAATTCTTTCCAGGTAACAGACATGAGTTCATTAATCAGCAATCTATATATGTAATAAGGAGCTCTGGTAGAGTACAGGTGATGAGTTGGGCTGCTAATCTCAAGGTCAGCAGTTCAAAACTATGAGCCATTCCATGCGAGAAAGATGAAGCTTTCTGCTCCCATAAAGATTTACAGCCTCAGAAACCCTACGCAGACTCACTATGAGTCAGAACCAACTCCACGGCTACCATCACCAACACCATATATGTGATGTTCAGCTCACGCTTTTTATTGTTTTTGAACGTTATTTGTCTAGTGTGAGATACTCTGACATGTGCTTTGCTGAAATTAAGATGCTATATGTATGTGGCACTTTTCCTCATTTTTCACCATATACTGCCCCCTCCAAAAAAATTATTGAAGACTTATCCTGTATTTCAAATTCATTATTCAGCATTCTCCACTAGTTGCTCTCACTATATTTAATAATGCCGAAATTTAGATTACACTTTTTAAATGTAACTATTAAATGTATTTTTTCCTGTTGTAAAATCAGGGAAAACAAGCTTCAGTTTCCATTGCTTGGCAAGCATCCTCTTTTCCTGATGTATTCTTAAGGTTCATTCTAAAATTCTTTCCCGTGTGAGGATGTCTTCCCTGAACTCTACATTCTTATATCCAGTTACCTACTCAGTATTTCCTCCTTGAAATGTCTAGTAAGCCTTACAAAGATCACGAGTCTGTCTTACTCTCGGTTTTCTAGAGTAGCAGGATCAGTGACCCATATGTTGTTAAGTGCAGTCAAGTCAGTTTTAACTCTTAGTGATGATCCTGTATAGAGTTGCAAGGAGCAGCTGGTGCTTTGGAACCGCCAACCTAGTGGTTAGCTGCTGTTATTGTTATTCAGTGCCATCTAGTCAGTTCCAACTCATAGTGACCCTGTATTGGGTTTCTGAGGAGCGGTTGATGGATTTGAACCACTGACTTTTTGCTGAGCAGTTCAGTGCTTATCCTCTAGTGCCACACCAGAATATGTATACGTATATATGGAGTCCTGGTGTGACGCTGTGGGTTAATGTGCTGGACTGCAAAGTCAGTTAGAACCACAAGGTTGGTGGTTCAAGTTTACCAGCTGATCCTCATTGAAATCAACTTGATGATACTTAACCACAACATACATACGTGTGTGTTTGTGTTTGTGTGTGTGTGTGTGTGTGTGTGTGTATACAGAGAGAGCGAAAAAACTTTTAAGAAATTGCCACCTAGTTGTAAGGCCTGACAAGTTGCAAATCTGTGAGAAAGGTCGCAGACTGAAGAATTATGGTAGGGTGAAGGCTTCTGCTGGTTCATGTGGTTCGGGGAAATGGCTAATCCAAAATCTGCAGGTCAAACAACAGGCTGAAGCCTTCTAACATCCCAAGAAATGGAGGTCAAGTGCCGAGAAGTGTGCAGAATCAAAAGAGAACTATCTTTGTCAGAACATTTCTTTTAGAGGCTGATCTCACTCACCCCCACAAGGAAATTTCCCTTTCAATTGACGTGCTACTCACATCAGATCACAAACTGGAAGATGACTACTTAGTGTTTGCCAAACCACTGAGAATCATAGTCTGGCCAAGTTGACACATAGCATTAAGCATCACAAAGTCTCAGACTGAGTTCTTCATAGTTCTCCCTAGACCTCCTGCTGCTAGAGTCTTCTCATCTCAGTAAATGGAGCCTCCATTCTTTCTGTTGCCCAGAATAAAACCTTGATGTCATCTTTGCTTTGTTTTCTTTCATACTCTACATCTGCTCTGCTGTCAAATTGTGTCAGCTCTGCTTTCAACATACAAGGGTAAGTCAAAAAGTATTGCTACTAAGGTTCGAATCCATTTATTACAAACAAAACATATTAAACCATGTTTCTGTAATCAGTGGATGGTTGCAGGTACGTTCTCTCAGTGATACTTTGTCTTTGTCCCTGTAAGGTATCTTCAAAATGTCTTTTTAAAAGTCCAATCAAAACAATGGCTTTCAAGGGGGATCTTCTGAACGAGTAAAATGCAAGGCAGAAAGGGTAGCTCAGAAGCTAATGGATGACTGTTTTTTTGAAATTCCAAAGTAGTAATATTGACAGATTTTCTCAAAGGACGCAGAATAAACATGGGAAGAAGTTTTAAGAAAACTGAAAGCACATTAGTGAGAAAAAAACTAAAAAATAAAGTGGAGCCAAGGAATTTTTTTTCTATCTCTAGTAGAGTAATGGATTACAGAGCTGCACTGCTAACCGCAGGGTCAGCAGTTAGAATCTACCAGCTGTTCCATGGCAGAAAGTTGAGGTTTTCTGCCCCCGTAACGATTTACAGGCCCAGGAACCCTTTATGGGGTTGCTATGATTCAGAACCAACTCAGTGACACACAATCAGAAACACCATCATGACAATGCACCTGCTCATTCTTTAGACATTTTGTCCCCCAAGTTAAAACAAACAGAAAACAACCCTGAAAAGGAAGATATTTAAGTCTGGTGCTGCAGGATAATGTGCTGGATCACAAGGTCAGTTTGACCTGCAAGGTTGGCGGTTCAAACCCATAGCTCAAACTATATACGTTACAAGTACAGCTCAAACCTATATAGGCCCACTATGGATCGGACCTGACTTGAGAGCACTTTACAATAACAGCAACAGAATGCCAAAGGAACTGTGGGATCAGCACTGGACTTGTGAACCACTAGGCCAGCAGTTCAAATCTACCAGCTGCTTTTTGATCACCCTACACAAGATGGCTATGAGTTGTAATTGACCCAGCGGCACTTGACAACAATAACAACAGGATGCCAAAACTGCCATTTAAACTTAGAGTAAATCAAAGTACATAGAATCTTTGGAGAAGGATTGTTGTTGCTGTTAAGTGACTTTGAGGTGGTTCTGACTCATAGTGACCCTCTATAGGGTTTTCAAGGAGCATCTGGTGAGTTTGAATGGCCAACCTTGTATACAGTCTAGTATTGCTCCTACAGAGATAGAAATGGTGCCTAGGTAAATGTAAACTTAGATAGAGGATGTCACGAACAATAGCTTCACATTTTGATATTTTTGTTTAATTAAACCAAAATCAAACCCACTGCCATCAGTTATTCTGACTCATCATGACACAATATAGGCTTTCTGAGACTAAATATGTATGGAAGTAGGAAGCCTCTCTATTCTCTTGCTGAGTCACTGGTGAGTTTGAATCACTGACCTTGCAGTTAGCAATCCAACCCCTACCCACAGCAAAGGTTTCTATGATTCTGTAGCAATACGTTTTAACTTGTCCCTGTATATCCACATTCTGATCGCCTCTCCTTTCCTCAAGTTCTTCCATCCTGTTCTATCATCTTTCACCTGTTTCTACTCTTGTCCTCATAACTCACAATAGAACAGCTACTAGATAGTCTACGTCAGAGCCTATCATTCTTCTCTTCAGATGTCTTCAATAAATTTCCATCTAATTAAGAGCCATGAGCATTAGCAGTTCTTATACAACTGTGACATGTAAGGCCTCATGTGATCTGGTGTGGTTTCTTTTTAACTGCCTGTTTTCCATGACCCACCTTCCTCCCTTCATAATGGAATGCTCTTGCCCCAGGTATCTAATTGATTTATTCCTTCATTCTATTCAGTGTTATTCCAGGCACACCTCTGTGAAGCCTTCACTAGCCTCCCTATTTGGAGTTTTCCTGTCTAAACATCTGGTAATTCTCAGTCCCCTTTCTGAAAGCCTTTTCTTTTTAGCCTTCTGATCCCTCCTCTAGTGTGGTGCTGTGGGATAAAGCACTGGACGACAAAGTCAGCAGTTCAAACTCACTAGCCACTCCTTGGAAGCTCTGTACAGGGTCACTATGAGTTGGAACTGACTCGATGGCATTTAACATTAACAACGTCCCTCCTTTAGAGCCCTGGTATGGCATGTAGGATAAGCACTGGACGACAAATTCAGTTTGAACTGCAAGGGTGGTAGTCACAACTCACCAGCTGTTCCTCAGAAACCCTCTACAGGATTACTATGGGTCAGAACTGACTCATCTTGACACGTAACAGCAACAATCCCTCCTCTGGAGTTTCAGTATGGCACTGTAGGATAAGCGGTGGACTGGTATCTTCAAAGTTGGGAGTTTAAACCCACCATCTGCTCCTCAGAAACCCAATACAGGGTTGTTATGACTTGGAACCAACTCAATGGCACTTAACAACAACAACAGCAACAACATCCCTTATCTAGGAGTCCTGGTGGTATGGTGATTAAAGCACTTGGTTGCTAACTAAAAGGTGAGTGGTTTGAACCCACCAGCTAATCCATAGGTGAAAGACGTGGCAGGCAAGCTGCTTTTGTAAAGGGTTCTGGTTGCATAGTGGTTACGAGTTGGGCTGCTAATCTCAGCAGTTTTAAACTACCAGCAGTTCCATGGGAGAAATATGAGGCTTTCTGCCTCTATAAAGATTTACAGCCTTGGAAACCATATACAGAGTCACTATGAGTCAGAATTGACTCGACGGCTTGTAACAACAACAGCAAACCCTATGGAGCCCCTCTGTTCTATCCTGTAGGGTTGTTCTTTCCCAGAGTTGGAACCTAATCCATAACACTGGGATCCCTTCTTCTTTTATAGTTTCTCTTTCATACTTAATTACTACATAGCATGTCATATAATTTATTTTGTTTATTATCTGTCTGTATCACTAGAATGAAGTCTTTACCATTGGAGAAATTTTGTATCTATTTTGTTCATTGCATTATAGTCAGTGCCTCATGGCTCTTAGAACATAGTAAGTGCTCTGTAAATATTTGTTACCTAATTGAATGCAACCTCTTCATCCCCTTAAGTGTGAGAGCATTAAGAAACAGTCCTCAAGAACTTTGCATTCTTTAGCACATGAAATGCTAGAAAGCAAGGTCTATTCAGTTCTCATAATTGAAAAAAAATAATAATTTGCAGGTTAAAAAACATGAGAAGTAGTTTGGTCGTACATATTCCATAGGAACTAATGGTTGTAAGAACTGTTGAAAGATCTAGTACTTACTCCTGGCAAAGGTGAAGATTCAGGTGGTAAAAGGGAAGTTAAAGCATGCTATCAGATATTTGAAAGCTTATTTAAATGGAATACAGAAGAAATAAGTCCTCTATCAAGGAGCTCTGGTAGCATAGTTGTTTCAAGTCGGGCTGCTAATCTCAAGGTCAGCAGTTCGAAATTACCAGCAGTTCTCTGGGAGAAAGATGATGAGGATTTCTGCTCCCGTAAAGATTTACAGCCTTGGAAACCCTACGCAGGGTCACTATGAGTTAGAACCGACTCCATGGTACATAACTACCACCACATCCTCTACAACTCCAATGAAATCAATGGTAGGCAGATTTTGGCTTGACATAAGGAAAATGTTATTGAAAGAACTGTCTAGAATGGAATGGGTTCTGTTCTCAACATATAACTTATAGGAAGCCATCTGGGTAACCATCTGTGAGTGATGTCTTATAGGTGGGAAGCTGGGAAGCTAGATTGGATGACCTCTAAAATCTTCTTGCTCTTTCTGAACAGTGATTACATCTCAAAAGACAATGTGGATCTGAAATGCACTTGACCTAGTTATGATAATATCAAGATTTTTAACCATGGCGATGCTTATTTTTGTTATTGTCTATTGGTAGACTTCATAAAGCAGTTCCAGTCTGTGTAAGACTTGACATCCTGCTTAAAATTCAGAAGTGATAGTATTGAAATGTCTACCTTACAACAAATTATAATACAGTTAAAACTTTCCAACTATGACTATAGCAATGTCTTTTTGTTGTTTTCAGTGCTCCTGTTTGCATTTCTCAGTTACCTCAATTTGCTATTAGATATAATATGTAAGCTTTTTATGTGCTACCTGTGCAGAGAAACAAATGGGCTGATCTGAGTCAAACTTGCAGCATGAACTGTCAGGTCTAATGGTCCTCACCAGCCCATGGTGCCGTAGGTTTTGGAATACATAGTATGTGAACAAAGCTCCAGAGTTATGATATATTTTTCTGAATATCAGCATTAAATTGTGACAAGGTGAGTGGTAAACAGCTTTAGAGTTTAGCCCATTAGTAAAGGCATCACAGTACCTGTTTCACTTAAATGCTTCCAGACATTGCCGCTACAGTGAAACAGTTTACATTGAAAAATACACGTTTCTCATTTACATTGTAAAATGCAAACTTCATCACCAAGTAATAGAAGAGTTCAAACACAAATGCATTGTAAATACATCATGCAGTACATTACTTACTGAGCAGTAGTTTTAGGCATGACAGGGCCACATAAAGTAAATGTTTTATTGTACATATTGTCAGATACAATTAGTTACTGAAGAATGAATCAATAGCAAACAATGCAGAGGAAAACACTGTACTCATTTGGCAAACTTACATCTCAAATAGCTTCCCAAGTCATAAAAGCCTTCAATTTGTCAGATTTCCTATAAAGAAATGATGACAGTTGTTTCTTAAAAGGGCAAAGGGGAAGAATGAGTGAATTAAATGTTTATGGACAAACCTTCACAGAAATCTGAACTGGGAGGGGATGAAGGTGGTGCATAATTGTCGTATCAGCCTTGCCATCAACCTTATTTTAAAATAAACAACAACAAAATTCAGTGCAGAAATATTTCCAGTAGTTTACATTTAAACAGAACTTTAATGGCAAAAGGACAACTTTCTGCTTTCCCCCTTTTACTGAATATTTGTCTGTTCAGTGGCTGACAAATGTCTCTCATTGCATTTAGGAAAAACAATCCTTTTCCTAAAAGTAATCCCAAGAATGGTCATTCCATGTGGTTCTTCTTGATTAAAACCCAGTGTATAAATCATACAAAATATTAAAAAGGTCAAGTGGTAAGAAATCCTGAAGATCTAGAAACATTTCATTTTAAATTTAACTGTGGACACAGGTTTAAAGGCAAGAATTGCATTATCTAGTAGGTACATTTTGACAAAACACTGTTGTTGTTGTTGTTGTTAGGTGCCATTGTACTGACTCATAGCAACTCTATGCACAACAGAACGAAACCTGGTACTGGTCTAAACTCACAACTAAACACTGTTAGAATTCATTATATTTTCTTTTGAACAGAATCTTGAAAAAATGAATGGGAAGTCTGTTACAAACTCCATTTAAAGAGATTTTAACATTTCCAGATTTATCTACCCAAGTATTATAAGGGCCTGACTTATAAAATAATGACCTCAAGCACACAATACCATCATAGGAAATTTCATTTTAGCCAAAGATTGACTGTGTGGGTTAAATTTCACATTTAAAGTATTGCATTTATATATGAACATCCATTAAGGTTTAATCTGTTACATGTTCAGATAGTGCAACAACATAAAATGTTAAGTGTCCATCTTCAAAAGATCTCATGGAGGACTGTTTCTTCACTAATGTGTAGAGAAAAGAGAGGAGAGACATCTCTCTTAAACCTACCATAGCTTGTACTCTATGTCAGGCCAGCCTCAAATACTTTCATGTTGTTGTTGTTAAGTGCTATCAAGTCGATTCTGACCCATAGCGACCCTGTATAGGGTTTCCAAGGAGCAGCTGGTGAGCTTGAACCACTGACCTTGCAGTTCAAATGACTTTGCAGTCTGATGCATTAGCCCACAGTGCCACACCAGGACTCCCAAATACTTTTCATAGTTTGCTGGAAATGATGAAAATAGAGGGAATCTTTGTTTCAATTATATGAATATAAAGTGCTTAAAAAGTGACCCACATTGCATATTTAACCATTTGTACACTTTTTGCTTCTGTAAAGATTTACAGCTTCGGAAACCCTGTACAGGTTTGCTATGAGTTGGAACCGTCTCCACGGCACATAATAATAACAAAAACAACCAATAAGAAGCTTTGGTAATGTAGTGGTTACAAGTCAGGCTGCGAACCTCAAGGTCAGGAGTTTGAAACTACCAGCCATTCTACAAGAGAAAGATGTGGCTTTCTGTTCCTGTAAAGATTTACAGCCTCAGAAACCTTATGCAGGGTCACTATGAGACAGAACCAACTCCATGGCGCATCACAACCACCACTCTAACCAATAGGGGCTCTGGTGGCACAATGGGTTACATATTGGGTTGCTAACCACAAGGTCAGCAGTGCAAATCCACTAGCCATCCCATAAGAGAAAGATGGCTCTTTCTGTTCCAGTAAGGATGTGTAGCCTCGGAAACCCTGTGTAGTAGCCCCATGAATCTGAGTGGGTTTTGGGGGTGTCACCATGAGTTGGAATCTAGTGAACAGCAAATGGCTGTATTTTTTGGTGAAAAACCTCATCTGGAAAGTGTGAAGAGTGGGGACTTATATTTAGATGCATAGGGAAAAAGAATTTGTGGTTGGAGTACCTGCCCAGTAAAATGGACATCAGTATGACTAACTAATAGTTTTGGCTTTGCCAATATTTATACACATACCATGGGCAAATGATTCAATGATTCTCATTTCATTTTCTTAATCTATGTCAAGAGAAACACCTGCCTGCCCTCTCTCCCCATTTATAAGGTTGTGTGATAGGCAGGCTAATGGCCTTCTGAAGAAATTTATGTCCCGGTTGAGTATATTTCATTATAATGGAAAAGGAGAAATGAAGGTAAGACTATCACTAGGGAGAGCATCCTGGATTACCCAGGTGTACCCAGTGTAATCACAAATCTCCTTAAATGTAGAAGAGACTATTTGAGAGATGGCAGCATGAGAAGGATGCTTAGGTATCATTGTTGCTGGCTTTGAGGGTGGAGGATGCAGCCACCAATGAAAGATTGCCATACCTGCTTTGTCTACTTGCCGCCACCAGGTTGATTCCAACTCCTAGCAGCTTCATGTGTTACGGAGTAGATATGCCCTTTATAGGGTTTTCAGTAGCTGATTTTTCTAAACTAGACGGCTAGGCCTATCTTTCATATTTTTGGTGAGCAGACAAGTGCATTAACTACCCAGGCACTGCAATAGTCTCTATCGTTGTCATCAAGTGTCGTGGAGTGGAGCTGGTTCCAACTCGTAGTGCCCCTGTTCAGGGTTTCCACAGAGAGGCTGGTGGATTTCAACTGCTGACCTTGTTGTTAACTGTCCAGTGCTTACCTTTCCACACCGGAACTCCTTGGCAACCTCTGGTAACTGGAAAAAGTACTGAATTGCCCCTTACCCAAGATTTTAGAAGAAATGCAGCCTTGCCAACACCTTGTATGTAAGACTCATTTCACATGGCTGACCTCCAGAACTGTACAATATTAAATTTGTGTTACTCTGGTACAACAATAGTAGAAAATTAATAGAGGTTGTTAGTCAAATTACATTGTATTATGGGTATGAAATGATTTCAAAGAGTAGGCTTTGAGAAAAGCAGCACTGGTAGCATAGTGGGTTATGGGTTGAGCTCCTAACTGCAACGTCAACAGTTCAAATCCACCAACTGCTCCTTAGGGAAGAGCTGAGACTTTTTGCTCCAATAAAGATTTACAGCCTCAGAAACCCTATACGGGGTTAAAAGTGACTTGAAGCATATAGCAGCAGCAGCAGGTCTTTAGGAAATTAATGGAACTGTCTTAGTCTCTGATGATACCTGACTTGCAGAGCTATTGTAAGGATGAAAGTATACACATCACTGATGAATTCTTTCTTTTCTTTCCACACTGATCTCATTCATTTTTCCTTCCCCACCAAAAACCCAAAGATCTCTGATTTCAACTGGGCTCAAGTACAGCTGGTAAAATAACTGCCAGTACATCACTTCTCTTGATAGAACATCATATAAGATTAAGTGTGCTTTGTAGAAATATGCAAGAAGTTTTCTGTTTTGATATTTCTTTCTCAAAGGTCCATATCATTAAAAGAAACTTGTTTCTGCTGAAAAACAAGCCTCAAAAAATACACATTGAGTGAGAGTTGAAGTGGGCATGAGCCACTGGAGGATTTAGGCTGGCAGGTCACAGCTTTGGAAACTGAGAAACAGAAGGAAGCTCTGACAGCAAAACTGTATTATATACACAATGTTGTTACAATCAGCTGGTGGTATGTTATGTGATACTGCATCAGCACTATCCACCCCAGCAGAGAAAATGAGAATGATAAAAACAGATTTCCGAAGTCAGTACTTAGTGAGACCAAGTGCTATCTTAATCTTGTTGAAAGTCATCCTCAAAACAATTATGGCAGATAAGTAGTGAGATTGCCAGTCCTAATCTACAGATGGAAAGACAGACACAGAGAAGTTTACTTTCGGCTGGTAAGTGGCTAAAAGTTTTGCAAGGCAGAACCCTTGATCAGAAATCCAGAAACAGTTATTTTTTAGGAGTTTAGAATGTTTCTCAGTCAATAGCAAGATCCCAGCACTTGGTCTAATGTCAGTGGGTTGAACCTTTGGAGAAAAACTGGCAAAAACAAGATGCGGTACTGCATCCTAAAACATGGTTCCTAATACTGGTACTAAGAAACTGATTTAAAATTCAAAACGGTACGTGGAACCACAAGTGCGGACAAGGTGGCTGAAGATGCGTTTGTTAACACAGCTGACTAACGCTTACAACAAGAGACGGTATAATGGACTGCTGGTGGCATTGTAAGGTAAGCACAGGGCTGTGAGTCACAAGGTTGGCGGTTTGAGTCCACCAGCAACTCCATGAGAGAAAAATGAGGGCTTCTGTTCCTGTCAAGATTTACAGCCTTGGGAATCCTATACAGTGTGGCTGAGTCAGAACCGATTCCCGTATACCTAACACTAACAATAGAGATCTTATAAGACAGTCCTAGTACTTGGGAGTCTATCCTGTCAAAGTCAGACACATCAGGCAAGTGTGTTGCCAGAAGAAACGTGGAGCAAAATCTCCATGCAACCAAGAAGGAACCCACAAGGATTCACAGAGTAAAAGGAAGAGGGCAAAGGAAGGTTTTTAGCTAACATTGGGGCAGGAACATTGCATTCCATGTCACTAAGCTATTAAAGTAGGAAGCCCTGAAGGAGATTTTATAAGAATTGTGCAAACCAAATCCAAAGCTGCAGCAAGTGTTTCCCCCTTTTATAATACTGTTACTATGGAAAGTTATTATATGTGTGTTTTTGAAGACTTTAAAATGGAAACAAACATTTTCCCCAAATCAGCTGTCATCATCAAAATGAGAATCTGTCTTACTGTTAGAAATTCTAAGTTAACAAAGTTTCTATTTCTAAAGCTAAATGCTGATGAGAGCTATACAGTCCAAAATAGAAAGTTTTTCTTTTTTCCTTATGCACAAACATCTGAATTTGAGTTACAGTTAGCTGGGCCAGTATCTCATGGAAAAGACGGTTTGCATACATATGTGTGCGTATGCATATATGCACCCGTGTGTGAGCATGGACACACACAAACAGATGTGGGGGTGGAAGAAGGATACAGATACATCTTTTATACATTTTCTAAATTGTCATTATATCTTTCTAGAGTACTCAATTAAGGATCCACAAAGAATGTTCTTTGCCTGCAAAAAGTGTTTATCACAGGATTAGGAGTTTTAATCATCCACATTTTCATTCAGTAGAAGTCTCTTGTCCTAACAGATTTCTTAAATCAACTTCATCTCCTTGGAGTTAAAGAAGCTTCTCTTTTCTCCCATAGAGGTAATGTGAAAATAAGTTGGTATAAGAACATTTTTAGTTTAATATTTCAGAAAGATACATGATGACAATGCAAAGAAAGATTATCATCAGTTTAAAGTGTGTGGAGAAAGTTTAACTGTAGAGAGTCTCATTGCTCTGGCCTTTTTCACCAAGTGAAACTTTACAGATGTGTGGATGTGTCATGTTATCATTTGTATCACAGTGACGTTCACTGCAGATGATGAAAGGAACAGTGCTTTTAAGTGTATTTAGTTTGGAATTCACTTTCTCAAATGCATTTGGAAGAATATTGTAGAACATATTTAAACTAGCTGAAAACAAGCACTTGAAACCAGGAAAAACCATACATTCTAGCAGTCATCAAATTAGATGTTCTGTAAACAAATTAGGTGTCCCTAACCCTGAGAGCAGTCAAGCTGCTGCTAAGTGGGCCGATTTTTTGCACTTTGAGTGGGAAATGGCAGGAAATCACATTATCCCTGTCGCATAAGAATTGTTGCTGAATGGATATAAGCCAGGGACTCTGAGGGGTTTACATTTTTGGAGTTTGTCTAACTCATTCTCCAAAGAGGGCCTCAGTCATTTTGTACTTTGAAAAGTAAAGCTTTGACAGTACGCCCTGTAAAGGGCGGGGGGGTAGGGGGGTGTCGGTGAGAAGGGGAGGGTAAAGACACGACAGGGGATAAGACTACTTTTAGAAATCAAAGACTCAAAGGCAATAAAACCTTCTAAAATGAGCTAAAACTACTAGCCCGCTGGAAAAATCGCATTCCTTAATTTGCTAACAATCTCTGGGGTGCGATAATTGCATAAGAAGCCAAGTATATTTTCAGAAGTTTTTAGCTGGGAACAGCCGGTTCTCACTCCACCTGGTGAGCAGCATCTTTCCTTCCTAGTCATGGTCCCAGAAGGACTGCACATTTTAGCAGGTTGAGCATGTTCTCCTCCTAAAATCATCTTGGTAAACACATATAACTGGGGAAATGTCTGTCTGTTTGACCCTTGTTTCAATTCTAACATCTTTTAGAGTCTGGAGACATGAGTTAATTAATAATGAACATTTCCTCACTGCCTACACTGGGCCCCTCACTGACAAGTTGCTATGTGGAATACAAAAGTAATGTACTTTTACCTTATGGGACCAGTTGAGGGGAGAATTGTTGTTGTTGTTAAGTGCCGTCGAGTCGGTTCCGACCCATAGTGACCCTGTACAGGGTTTCCGAGGGTGTAAATCTTTACGGGAGTAGAAAGCCTCATCTTTCTCCCGTGGAGCGGCTGGTAGTTTCGAACCGCTGACCTTAAGGTTCGCAGCCCGATTCGTAACCACTACGCTACCAGAGCTCCGAGGGG
Organism: Chrysochloris asiatica; assembly: GCF_000296735.1. Classification (NCBI taxonomy): domain Eukaryota; kingdom Metazoa; phylum Chordata; class Mammalia; order Afrosoricida; family Chrysochloridae; genus Chrysochloris; species Chrysochloris asiatica. The sequence continues at coordinate 19,758,494 of NW_006408535.1, forward strand.
AGAATATTGCACTTAAATTATTGGTGCATAATATAGGATGTATGGAGTCCTTATATGGTACTGTGGGATAAGCACTGCACTGAAAGTTCAGTTTGAACCACAAGGCTGGTGGTTCAAACTCACCAACTGCTCCTCGGAAACCTACAGAGTCACTATGAGTTGGAACCGACTTCACAGCAGTTAACAATATAGGACGTCATGTAAAACTAAGTGGTCAGTTGTTATCTTGAAGAGTAAATACAATGAATGTTCAAAAAGTATATTTGGAGAGTCTGGGAGGCTTCCTAGAAATAGGGGTTCTTGAATTGGGTCCTGAGGGTAGCTGTTGAGAGTGAAAGACATTTTAGCTAAGAAGACCATACTATAAAGGGGGAAATGGGCACAAGGGATTTGTTAGCTATAAGAAAATAAGCACTAGTGTTAGATAGCCCTGGCTGCTTGCTACTTCAAGGCCATTTATTAACTAGCATTGTATCCTTGAACAAGTTCCTTGAATTCCTAAAACCTTAATTCAACATACTCAGAAACCATTGTTTTTTCTGCTCAACCCACACCTTCCGCTTGGGATATGTCCACATTAATAGTATCAAATGATTTCATGGCAAGTGTCAGATTGCAGTATCATCTTTGACTGCTTTTCTTAATTTCTCATTACGTCAGTTGTCAAGTCCTTACAATTTGCATTCTCCCTCCTTGGCAGTTCACTAACTGGTGTAGCAGTTTGTTGCTACGCCATTTCCCCTCAACTCTGTAACTTACGTCCCTGCCACTCTGCAGTCCTTTTGCACAGTGATTCACATTATTCTTCCCCAAACCTGACCATGGTCAGTCTGATTCCGCTCCTGCTCAAGGATATCCAATGCCTTCAGTTTTCTAAAGCAAGCTCCAAAAACCTGGCCCACCTCTGGCTTCTTCCTTTACCTCTTCATTTCAATATTCCATGAATATTGGCCAACAAAACAACGGTCACTCCTTAAACTCTTCTTTTCTTTCCTGATTTTAGGCAGGTTTTCTGTCTAGAATGCTCCCTTCTCACTGCTTTGCCTTTTAATGTTTACCATTCAAGATCCAACTGAGATTCCACATTATGTATCGATTGTTCCCTCTCCACGCCTATGGTATTTGTCACACTCTTGGTGGGGTGCTGTAGGATAAGCACAAGACTGTTAACCAGAAGGCCAGTGATTAAAGTTCACCAGCTGCTCCTTGGAAACCTTATATTGACAGAAATTAACAACAACCCATTATTGTGTTTATAAGTATTTAATTTTTTCTAGTAGAGTAAGTCCTGGTGTGGCGCTGTGGGTTAATGCGCCAGACTGCAAAGTCATTTGAACTGCAAGGTCGGTGGTTCAAGCCCACCAGTCACTTCTTGGAAACCCTATATAGGGTCGCTATGGGTTGGAACTGACTCGACAGCACTCAACAACAACAACAATAACAACTAGAATAAACTCCATGAACACTCAGACTATCTTACTTCTCCTAGTATCCCCATCCTTCTTTTTCCACCTGCTTATGCCTTCCATGTAGTTGCTGTTCAGTAAGTGCTGCTTGAATGACGAATGCAGTAGAAAACATAAAGCCATTTATTTATCTTCAATCAAGGGACTGATACTGATGGAAGTGGTGTTTCAGGAAGATTGTCAGTACTGTCAAGTCAATTCTGATTCATAGCAACTCCATGTAGGCCAGAGTAGAAGACTACTCCATAGAGTTTTCAGTGAGTGTGACCTTTCAGAAGTAAATCTGTAGACCTTTCTTCTAAGGTGCCTTGGGGTAGATTTGAACGGCTAATCTTTTGGTTATTGATAAGCACTTAACTGTTTGCATCATTACTCAGGGACTCATTCTGGAACATTATTGTTGCTGTTGAGAGGTGCCATCGAGTCAGTAATGACTCATATTGATGCTATGTATAACAGAAAAAAAAAAACTGCCCAGTCCTGAGCCAACCTCACATTTGAGCCCATCTCTGTTGCCACTGTGCCAATCCATCTCGTTGGGGGTTTTCCTCTTTTTCTCCAACCCTCCATTTTGCCAGACATGATATCCTTCTACAGCAAGTGGTCCCTCCTGACAGTATGTCCTATGTATTAGACATGAAGTCTGGCCATCCTGGCTTCCAGGGAGCACTCTGACTGTACTTCTTCCAGCACAGATCTATTTGTGCTTTTGGCAGTCCATGGTACTTTTAGTATTCTCCTCCAACACTGTAACTCAAATGCATTAGTTATTTTATGGTCTCCCTTATTCATTGTCCAACTTTCACATGCAAATAAGGTTACTGAAAATATCATAGCTTAGGTCAGGCACACCTTAGTCCTTAAACTGGTATATTTGCTCTTCAACACTTTGAAGAGGTCTCATGCAGCAGATTTGTCTAATGCAGTTCATCGTTTGATTTTTTGCCTTGTGCTTCCGTAATGGTTGATCTGAGCAAAATGAGGTTTTTAACAACATCCATGTTTTCTCTACATAATCAAAATGTTATTTATTGGTCCTGAGGACATTTGAAGTCTTTGCAATAAGGTGCAACCCATATTGAAGGCTGTGGCCTCTGATCTTCATCAGTGAGTATTTTAAGTCCTCTTTGCTTTCAGATTATATTGTCTGCATATTGAAGATTGTAAATAAGTCTTCCTCCTATCTTGAAGCTATGTTTTTTTTCTTCATATAATCCAGCGTCTCAAATTATTTGATCAGCATACAAATTGAATAAGTATGGTAAAAGTCTACAACCCTGGTGCACACCTTTCCTAATTTTAAACTACTCATTGTTTCCTTGTTCTATTCCAACAACTGCCTCTTAGTCTATATACAGTTTCATCATGAGCACAATTAAGTGTTCTGGGATACTCATTCCCCACAATTCTGTCCATGTTTGTTATGATCCACACAATCGAAAGCCTTTGCATAATTAATAAATCACAGATAAGCATCTTTCTAGTATTTTCTGCTTTTAGCCAAGATCCATCTGACATCAGTAGTGATATCACTCAGTTCACGTCCTCTTCTGAATCTGGGTTGAACCTCTGGAAGTTCTCTGTCAATGTGTGGTTACAGCCATTTTTAATTACTTTAGCAAAATTTTGCTTGCATGGACTATTAATGATATTGTCCAATGATTTCCACACTCCCTTGGGTCACCTCTCTTTGAATGGGTACAAATATGAATCCATTCCAGTTAGTTAGCAGGAAGTTCTCTTCCAAATTTCTTGGTATAGATAAGGAGTACCTCCAGTGCCGCATCAGGGTTTGTTTTTTTCAAAGATTTCTATTTGTAGTCCATCAATTCCTGAAGCCTTGTTCTTTGCCAATGCCTTCTATGCACCTTGGACATCTTTCTTCAGAATTATTGGCTCTTGATCATATGCTACCTCTTGAAATGGTTGAGCATCAACCATTTCCTTTGTCCTTGATTCTGTGTATTCCGTCCATCTTCTTTTGATGCTTTCTGCATCGGTCAATATTTTACGCATAGATTCCACAAGTGGAGGCTTGAATTTTTTATTCAGTTCTCTCAGCTTGAGGAATGCTGAGCATGTTCTTTCCTTTTGGTTTTCTAACTCCAGATCTTTGTACATTTAATTATTTGACTTTGTGTTCTGGAACTACCTTTTGAAATTTTCTGTTCAGCTCTTGTACCTCCTCATTTCTTCCATTTGCTTTAGCATCTGTACACTCAAGAGCAACTTTCTGAGTCTTTCCTGACATCCATTTTGGTCTTTTCCTTCTTTCTTGTCTTCTTAGTGACCTTTTGCTTCTTGTATGGTATTCTTGATGTCATCCCACAACTCTGCTGGTCTTCAGTCTTTAGTGTCTTAATGCATCAAATCTGTACTTGAGATAATCTCTAAATTCATGTGGGATATGTTCAAGGTCATATTTTGGCTTTCATGGCTTTTAAAAATTTTCTTCAGTTTCGGCCTGAACTTGCATATGAGCAATTGATGGATGGTCTGTTCCACAGTCTGCCCCTGGTCTTGTTTTGGCTGGTTATATAGAGCTTTTCCACCACCTCTTTCCACAGATGTAGTCTATTTTATTTCTGTGTATTTCATCCACTGAAGTCCATGTGTTTAGTTTTCTTTTATGTTGCTTAAAAAATGTATTTTCAATGAAGAACTCATTGGTCTTGCAAAACTCTATTTTACAATCTCCAGCATAATTTCTATCACCAAGTCCATATTTTCCAACAACCGATTCTCCCTTTTTGTTTCCAACCTTTGCATTCCAGTCACCAGTAATGATCAGTACATCTTGATTGCATGTTTGGCCAGTTTCAGACTAGAAAAGTTGGTAGAATCCTTCAAGTTCATCAACTGGTCTTTCTTGTAAGCATATGGATGGTATCCTATCACAGACAGCATTGCATTTCAAGGCAGATCTTGACATGTTGTTTTTGATGATGAATAGAATGTCATTCCTCCTCAATTTGTCGTTCCCTGCATAGTACAGCATGTGATTGTCAGATTCAAAATGGTCAATGCTAGTTCATTTCAGCTTACTAACGCCTAGGATATCGATGTTCATGTATTCCATTTCATTTTTTATAATTTCCAATGTTTCTAAATTCACGTTAGTCTGGTTCTAATTACATGTAGGATCTAACTTGACGGCACTTAAGAAACATTTATTGAGGAATCCCTGGGTAGTACAAGGTGCCCTGGTGGCACAGTGTTTAAGTGCTCAGTTACTAGCCAACAGGTTGGTAGTTTAAACCTACCAGTTGTTCGGTGGGAGAATGATGTGGTAGTCTGCTTCTGTAAAAATGGTAGTCTTGGAAACTGTAGTGCAGTTCCGATCAGTCCTATAGTGTCGCTATGAATTCAGAATAGGACAATGGCAAGGGGTTGGGTAACACGCTGACGAAGCACTTGACTACTAGCTAAATGGCTGGATGTTTGACCATCCTTCCAGTGAAGTCCTGGAAGACAGGCGTGGTGATCTGCTTCTGAAAGCTCACAGCTTTGAAAACCCTATGGAGCAGTTCTGCTCTGCATGCATGGAATCAACCCGACAACAACTAACAATGGTAATGCCTTCTGAGAATGTATTATATGCCAGCACTGTTATTTACAACCTTAACTTTTAGCCACTGACTGTGCATCTAAAAACACAGGCTTTCCATTTAAACCTTCCTCTCTTTCCTGTTGTTGTTGTTTAGTGCCGTCTAGTCAGTTCTGACTCACAGTGACCTTACATAGCATTTCTGAGGAGCAGGTGTGGGTTTGAACCATTGATTGTGATTAGCAGTCCAGTGTTTACCCTACAGTGCCACACCAAGAAAGGATATAAAATGATTCACAGTAAGAGGAAGAGGACTAAGGAAGTCCATTGTACTTGCTACACTCTTCACTAATACCATAATTTAAATGTATCAATTCTTCTTCAGGCAGACATATTTATTGAACAGTTTTCACATATGTGATGCTTTTAATTAAAATATTGTCATTTTGTGCCATTGACTCAGTTCTAACTCATAGCAACATTGTATAGGGTTTCCAAGAAGCAACTGGTGGGCTTGAACCACCAACCATGTGGTTAGCAGTGCAGTGTTGGCCCTACAATGCCACATCAGGACTCCTTAAGTAAAATTTGTTGTTGCTGGTAAGTGCCATTGAGTTGATTCCTACTCGTAGTGACCCTGTATAGGGTTTGTGAGAAACAGCTTGTGTGCTTGAACCACCGATCTTACAGTTCAAACTGACCTTGCAGTCCAGCGCATTAACCCAAAATCCCATCCCATAAGCTATAGTATGCTTTAAAGGCTCCACAATATGTCCTATTGAATTCTAGTACCTCAATTTGAAATATTGACCATCAGATAATCCCACATGAGCTACCTACCCATCTTCCTTTCCCAGAACTCCTACTAGTCTCTTCTTTTCATCCTTGTTGATTGCTTTGGTACCCTTCACTTCCCATATTTTTTCCCTTTCTGAGACTTTTACCACTATTTTCCCTATCTGACCAATTCTTATTTGTCTGACAATCTAAGGTTTATACCTCTGAAACTTTTATTGGAAAACATTTGATATATTTTCACTTACTTTGGCCTGGAACTCTTCCTAATCCTTAAACCTCCTTGTGATAATTGTGGCCTGTTGTATACATTTTGTGTTGGGTTATAGCAATCTATCTGACCTGTTTTGATTAACTTTTAGGTTGTTTTTTTAAAATTATTTCTTCACAGCTAGAATACAAAATTCTAGAGGGTTGGCCATGAATCTGCTGTTGCCTTGTTTCAAATGTGCTGTAGGATGCTTTACTTGTTTGGTTTAATCTTACTGAGAGTCAGAATAATCCAGAGAGGACTACTTTATATGTGGAGAAAGCACAAAACTGCTGAAGGTCAGATACAATCTTTTTGAGTGCTGAGAAAACTGGCTAAATTTCAAAAACAACTTCAAAGCTCTACCAAATGTAGTAATCCTGCAGGCAAAATCACCTTTTGGAATGTTTTACTCAAAATCACTTGTGCTAATGTTATGTTTATAGCACATTATAGGAAAATGGTCTAAAATTGCCATATGGTACATGTTTAATCTAGTCTCTGTTTATCACCAAATCAATTTTCCCCCATTTTATATTTCCATTTTTAGATTTCATTTTCATCAGCTTTTCTGATCTATGTGGCACATGGCTTGATTTCTTTTTCCCCTTTTTTATTACCATCTAGGAAAATTATAAATAAAGCCAGGAAAAGTGTTGCATTCTCTCCTGCCATGTGGCTGGCCTTCTGATTATCAGGCACCTTTTATTGGAGGCTAACACTTTTAACTTACCCAAAGCTAGCTGAAAGTTAATGTGCAAATCGTCCTGTGTTTTTAATGTTTAGTTTAATGCTTACTTATTATCATTTCAAATAATATTACCTGATTTTAAATTAGGATTATCATGTTAAATGTATGCTAATTATGTTGTGACTCTAATATTCACAGTTTGTTCATTCAAATCTGCATATTTATTTAGAAATCCATTATTTTCATCAGAGATACTATTAAAATCAGTTAAGTATTGAAATATATTTTAATAGGAAGATTCTTCCACTATCATATGGTTTCGATTGTAAGAATTTATTAAGAAGTACTCTTTAGTAACAAAAATGGGGGAGTAGTTAATCCTACAGTCTAGAAACAGAGGACCCTAGGGCCATCAAGGGAGAAGAGCACAAATGGAATGTGGGGCCCTATCCAGAGAAGCAGCTACACCAGAAATGGAGGCAGAGATGGGGACTTGGAAAGAAGGTGGGAGTGATAGAGGCACAAAGTGACTGACTTTCAAGTTTTTAAGAGGGAGTTTAGTTTGAGTGTGCAGAGTAAGGTAGAGTCCCCACTGAATAGTTTTCATCTTGTTTAGACGGGTCTGGTGAAAAGAGAGGGGGATAAGATTCTTATAATTCAACAGTGAATAATTGTTATCATGACTAATTGCAACTGTCACAACTGTAAAGATAGAAGTTTTGTAACATAAAGGGGGAGTAGTTAAACTTTCAGTCCAGAAACAGAGAACCCTAGGACCATCGAGGGAAAAGAGCACAAGTCATATGTCACCCTATCCAGAGAAGCAGCAGATATGGAGGCAGAGATGAGAACATGGAGAGAGCGAACAACTGAGGACTCTAAATTCATGGAATTAGAGGGAAGGAGAGCTGGCAGCCAGGAGGCAGGCTTGTAGAATGTGCCCTTTGGGTGTTTAAATTATTATATATCCCTGAGTGTTTTTAAAAAAAAAGCTAAAATGAATAGAGAAAAATACTGTTAACTGATGGTACATGGAGGGGATTGTAATCATTGTAATGAAACAAAGTATATGATTTGTTGAATGTAAAACTTGATGATCTGCCCTGTAAACATTCACTCAACTCACACACACACACAAAAAAAAAAAAAAAAACTTAAAAAAAAGTACTCTTTATTCTCTGCCAGGAACATAGGTTGCACAAGCGGTTTACAATATGCTGCTAACCTAAAGGTTGGTAGTTTGAACCTACCTAGCAGCTGTAAGGAAGAAAAGGCCTAATAGTGTGCTTCTGTGAAGTTTACATCTAAGAAAACCCTGTGGAGCAGTTCTACTCTGTCACACATGGGGTCATCGGGAGTCAGGAGCTGAATCAAAGGCAGCTAACTACAACTCTGGTACATACATGCAAACATGCAGATTCCTTTAATATAAAGATGTTTTCTAGAGAGTTACATTCTAATATGGTATCCATTAGCTGCCATATTAGAATGCAACTATCATCTTAATGGTAATGAACAACAACATCTGGATATTATCTTTTTACTTAGTGGCACAGTGCTTCGCTGCTAACCTAAAGTCAGTTTACTGAACTTAGTTAAAGTGCTTAGCTGCTAACCTAGAAGTCAGCTGTTCAAACCCAACACCCACTATGTGAGAAAAAGATGTGGAAGTCTGCTTTTTGTAAAGACTGACATCCATGGAAACTGAATGGCTGGCAAGGAATTAAATTTTGTCTTAGAGACAGTAAAACACTATATAATCCTATTTCCCTTCAGTATTTTCACATATTCAAATCTTAAGACAAATGATCTGTATTATGAATATGGATGGAAGAGACAGGACACATGTATTGTAACATATACCATAGTGTGTCAACAATAATTATAATTATAAATTGAAGATTGTTGTTGTTGTTAACTGTCTTCGAGTCGGTTCCGACTCATAGCGACCCTGTATAGGGTTTCCAAGGAGTGGCTAGTGAGCTTGAACTGCTGACCTTACAGTTCAAACTGACCTTGCAGCCCAGCACATTAACGCACAGTGCCACACCAGGGCTCCAAATTGAGGATAGAGAAAAATAAAATTTCTAAATTTTAGCAAACATGATGACAAGCTGATTATATGACAGACACTCATCTACATGTTTTATACATAAATATATCACAGCCTTTGAGGGATTTACTGTTTCATTTATCACCCTTTTTGTACAGAGGTGGTAAATAAGGCATATTGACTCTGCATAGGGTTTCCAAGGAGCTGCTGGTGGGTTTGAAACACAGACACTGGAATTAGTAGCCTAGTGCTTGTCCGCCAGCACCATATCAGGATCTCACATAGAGTTAAGAAATTTGGTCAGTCTCTAAGACAACTAGGAAGTAGTAAAGCTGGGTTTCAAACTTAGGCCTTCTTGTTCCAGAATTTGTACTGCTAGCCTACTACACTATACTAAACAACACAATCCCTTTTCTGCCTCTGTATTAGCGCACAGTAAACTCTCTTATCGTATGTCAGACTCTCAAGAGGTACATTGATCATTTTAAAACTATTCCCCTCACTCAGATGCTGGTATATCCCATTGGGAAAACATTGAGAATCACTTATTTAAACAACCCATGACTTGAAATTTCATATTTTGATAAACATGTACCTCTATCTTCTTTTCAACATTTTCCTAGTATTTTATCCTTTGTTTTATGAAATCATTAGATAATTTATTCAAATATATATAGTGTTGGAGGAGAATATTGAAAGTACCATGGGCTGCCAAAAGAACCAGTAGATCAGTGTTGGAAGAAGTGCAGCCAGAGTGCTCCTTGGAGGCCAAGATGTCCAAACTTCATCTCTCATACTTCGGACCTATTGTCAGGAGGGACCAGTCACTGGAGAAGGATATCATGTTTGGTAAGGTGGAGGGTCAGAGAAAAAGAAATGGATTGACCAAGTGGCAACATCAATGTTCTCAAGCATGGCAACAATAGTGAGGTTGGCCCAGGATTGGGCAGTTCTGCTATGCATAAGGTCGCTATGGGTCAGTACCGACTTGATGGCACCTAATAACAACAACAACGTATGAACCTTTTGCTTGTTACTTTGAACAATAACAACATTTTGATTTTATAAAGGGGGGAGAGGGGGCTTGAAATATAAATTTGAAGTCAGGTGTAGCTAGAATAATATTGTGTGAGATTTTAAATGTGTATTATATCAGTAAATGAAAAAAGTTAAAAACTAATTTGCATAACATACACATACAGACCATTTTGATCATCAGAAGGTGCCATTGTTTAGAATTAAACAGTGTTGAAAATAATAAATTTTAGATTCTAAAGTCATGATTTGCAATTACTTGTGATAAAAATTGTTTATTAACGATGACTTTATCTTTCGTAATAGTTCTCTATAAGTAGGATTAAAATTAGTGATTTCAGTTCCAAAGATGAAATATGATATCAGATCCTAAAACAAATAAACATAGCTCCAGAATTCATATGACACCCCATTAATTTGGAAGTTGGATATTTAGTTCATTTGTTGTTGTTAAATGCCTTTGAGTTGGTCCCAACTTTAGCAACCCGGTATAGCGTTTCCAACGCATGGCTGGCAAATTTGAACCACCCATCTTGCGGTCCGGTGCATTAACCCACAATGCCACACCAGTACCTAGTTTTTATAATTAAAAAATATTGTGTTGTTATTGTTGTTAAGTGTCATCTGTTGGTTCTACCTCATAATGATCCTGTCTGTATAGGGTTTTCGAGGCTGTAAATCTTTGTGGAAGCAGAGAGCCTCTTCTTTCTCCCATGGAGTGGCTGTTGGGCTTGAACCACAGACCTTGTGGTTAGCTCCTTGTTGTTGTTAAGTGCTGTCAAGTCAATTCTGACTCATAGCGATCCTGTGTCGGGGTTTCCAGTACTTATTCTATAGCACCACCAAGCTCCCATAAGTAAAGTATACCTCAATAAAACTGGGCTAAGAAACATAAACTCAGATTTTCAGCTTATAAAATGCTTTTATCCTGACAAATCTGATTAAAATGTCTTAGATTCATTCATCATAAAAAATCTTATACTGCGATTCCCTCCTCAGCAAGCACATTTCTATAAGTGCCAGTGAGCCACAGCCTGAACAATTCCTACACACAGCAGGTGCCCAGTCAATAGGCATGGAATTGAATTCAGCTGTCATTGAACTGTTGCTTCTTCTAGATTGGGAATACCAGCAGATTTCATAACTTTTAAGCGTTTTGTTGTTCATGAATAAAAGTAAACATCTATTTTTATAACCAGTACGGGAAGACTTAAAAAACATTGAAGCAAGGCACATAGGACCCCAGACTGGTGTCTCTACATGCAAATATATTTGAAAACAGTGCTACTAGTTGTCATGAGAAACCCAGTTTCCTGTAAGATGTCTTCAAATAATACTGTATCTAGCCTTTGTCTACTGGCTTTTTTGTAAATAGTTTAAAGGGCAATTTGTATGCTGGTGTTCCTCATGTAAATTATGTCATTATCCTCTTAAAGGTATAAAGTCTCCTGTATGCAATGGAGTTTTCTAAGAAACAGACTTGACCTTTCATCCAGTCTATTCAGGGTGCCTGCAGAGCCTGCACTCATTAGCTAGAATTTGACTCCATGACATTTTTACTTAATTTTCTTTTTCCTCTATGTTGGACACATGCGGCAATCATTTATGTTCTTTCTTGGCCTGAGATGCTCTCTAATCTCTTTCCAGCTGTGACATTTGTCATTCAGTCACATCAGGGTATGGTGATCCCTCTTTCCCTACTGCAATTCCCAACTGTTAATTGATTCATTTTAAAGAAAGAACTAGACACAGCCTTATGGACTTAACTCCATTTAATTAGTGTTAACCAGAAGAATGGAGAGAAAAGCAGTTTCCTTCAGAGCAGACACATAGTCTTTATAAGGTAGTAGAGGAAACAGAAAATGGTTGTTAAAGCCTTTAGTTTTCTATGAGTTTCAGATTGCTAATAGACTTAGAAGTGGAATTAGCATTATTATTAATAGTAGTAGTATTGATGATGATGAGAGTAATTGTAAATTATATTAATAATAACTTGGATTTAAATTCAGGGATTTGTGACCACAAAACCCTTAGTCTTAATCATTATGCTAAGAACTGTTTTGTAATCATTGCCACCAGTGTGCCAAAATTGTGGCTAATCCTTTTGTTTCCTCCCACAGCATAGTGAGGTATTTTACCGAGCCATTTTTATAGATAAGATTACTGAGGTATTCTAAGAAGTGAAGTATAGTTTACACAGTGCCATACATTTGCTCTGACCAGGATTGTTGTTATGTGCCGTGGAGTCGGTTTACAGGGTTTCCGAGGCTGCAAATCTTTACGGGAGCAGAAAGCCTCATCTTTCTCCTGCGGGACAGCTGGTAGTTTCGACCTGCTGACCCTGAGGTTCGCAGCCCGATTCGTAACCACTACGCTACCAGAGCTCCTTATATGAGAAAAGAAAAGACCAGGATTAGGACCCAAATATTTTCTGACATTACATCCATGTTCTTTATCACTGTACTGCATTGTCTTTAGAGTGATGAGGTACACCTCTGGAAAGCAATATTAGATGTTTTTTAAAACATTACCCCTAGTACTATTCTGGGTTTGAAATATAGTTACAGATTATTAGGGATGAATAAAACATAGAATCTTAGACCTACAGGCAATCAACATGAGTCTTAAAGACATTCCTTTTTTTAATTCAACTACCAGCATCACGTGATCACTTAGTAAGTACATATAAATTCAAAGGGGGTGTGATCTCTGTTCCCCAGAAACTTTATGGCAGACGTGTACTCAGAGGCTCTGAGGACAAAAGGCCGTTGAACTCCATAGGCGTGGTGTATCACAGAAGGCTCCATGGACATGACACTGAGTGGAACTCTAGAATGGGTAGGAATTAGATACATAAGAGATGTTGTCGTTGCTGTCAAGTGCCACCTAGTCAGTTCTGATTCATAACAAGCTTATAAAGGGTTTCTGAGGCTGTGTATCTTACAGGAGCAAATAGCCTCTTCTTTCTCCCATGAAGCAGCTGGTGGGTTCGAACTGCAAACCTTGTAATTTGTAATGAGCCACCCTACTCTTACGTAAGAGGAGTGAAAAGATCAGGAGCATGCAACAGTAATGACTGGAACAAAAAGTGTGTGATGGGCATATTCTGGTTGACTTCTTAGTGTGGAGATGGAAGACACAAAATTATTCCATTATATACTTCCTTTAGTTACATAGGGTTCCATTGTGTGGCTGTCTCATACTAACAGGATTTTTCAGTAGCAGTACCTTCTCTAAAACAGATGTTCTGGAGCAGCCAAATCAACATTGTAGCACTTTGTTATCTGGCAGGAAGATAAAGGCTCTTCAGATGTTAATAGTAACTGTATGAGTTCATGAGCAGATCCTCAAATGCTCCTTGAAGAGTGCTCTAGCCTTGCCACTGCATAGTCCTGCTGTCCTGCCTCCTGCTTCTGGTGAAATAAACTCTTTGAGCAATAATGAATGTTGTTGTTCTTCTTCGATGCCTTTGGGTGGGCTCCAATTCATAGTGACTGTCGTAGACTGGTTTCTCTAGAGAAGCAAAACCGGTGAAGTACTTATAGAAAGAAGTTTATAGCAAGGAAATGGGTTACACAGTTACAGAACCGGGAGAGGCCTAATGTTCATGGGTCAGATGAACCAAGATCTGCCGATCAGACAGCAGGCAGACAGGTTGAGCAGGTAAAATGCAGGCTGCTGATAACTCCCCAAACTGACAGGTAATAGAGCAGGCAACTGGCTCAAGTCCAAAGAACTGGAGGTCAGAGAAAAAGCTAGATGCAAGATACAGACCCAGAAAAGTGCAAACAAGGTTACTTGAGTATCCAATATATTGGAAGCAGGCCACACCCATGGTGAAACTTCTTTCAACTGATTGGCTGCTCATAGCAGACCTCATCATAGAGTTAATTATGTTAGATCTCATCATGGGAGATAACTGCATGTCTACTTCCAAACCACTGAGAATCATGGTGCAGTCAAGTTGAAACAAAACTTTAACTATCACAGTAACCTATGCCACCCTCACAATTGTTATGTTTGAGCCCATTGTTGCAGACTCTCTGTCAATCCATCTTATTGAGAGTCTTCCTCATTTTTGCCTAGGATTTTCTTCCTCTACTTTACCGTGCATGATGTCCTTCTCACTCCTGAAAACATGTCCAAAATACATGAGACAAAATCTTCCTATCCTCACTCTTAAGGAGGATTCTTTGTGTACTTCCTCCAAGACAGATTTGTTCATTTTTCTAGCATTCCATGGTATCTTCAAAATTCCTAGACAACACCGTAAGTCCAGTGTACTAATTCTTCAATGTTCCTTTTCATTTTCCAGCTTTTGAATGCATATGAGGTGATTCAAAATATTCAAAGATATCAAGTTGATATCTTTGCTTTTGAAAATGTGAAAGAGATCTTTTGTAGCAGACTTGTCCAATGTAATACTACAGTAAAATGGATTTGCTTGACATAGGTCTTCTATCCATAGTCACCATTGTTGTTGCTATTGTTATTAAGTGCCTTTGAGTCCGTTCCAATCCATAGCAACCCTGTATAGCATTTCTGAGATTGGGTGGGACCATGTCAATAGGGTGTGGTACTCCAACTTGGGGACTGGTCTGTGTGTCGTTACTCTGGCTTTAAAAGAAGGAATCTCAGAAGCAGGAACAGATGATCCCAAGAGAATCAAGAAAGGAGAGAATAAGCGGAGCATGTCCTTTGCACTTCATTCCTTTGGACCTCAAGATCCCTGCACAGGGATGTGACTGTGGCAGAAGAGGCAGCAGTATTCAGAAACAGAGCAACCAGCTTCTCAACCCACCAACAGTAAAGCTGAATGCCTTCAGGCAGGAAGCTGACTTGTAGAATGTACCTTTGGTCTTTACTCACAGTGTTAAAGGAGCTTTTTAGCACTGGCACAAACAGGTCAGAGGCCAAGGGACTGCATGAGGACAAGAGTGAGGCCCAAAGCAAGATGTGCTGAGAAGAGGTGTTCCTTACTGGAGAACTGCTGCATCCTGAGTTGTTAATGATTCTGAATTGTACCCTATTAACTTTCCTAGAGGAGATATGATGTGGTGTGGTGGGTTAATGTGCTGGACTGCAAAGTTGGTGTGAACCGCAAGGTCGGCAGTTCAAGCTCACCAGCTGCTCCTTGGAAACCCTATATAGGGTCGCTATGAGTTGGAACTGACTCAATGGCACTTAACAACAACAACAACTTTCCTTGTAAATCCTCTTAAGTGTTAATATTGTCCATTAGTTCTGTGTGGCCATTACAGTGGATTATTGAACCCAGCAAAGAGAGGCCTGGGAGGAATAGTTAATGTCAGGATTGTTGTTGTTGTTAAGTGCCATCGAGTCGGTGCCGACCCATAGCGACCCTGTACAGGGTTTGTCAGGATAGGGTAAAGAAAATTGGAGGGTAGAGGCATGTCTGACATCTGTCTCATAGAAATCAGTCTTGGACTGATGTGGAGTTTGTGTCTCAAACCCCATTGTGAAGCCAATGGACGTCAGACATGGCCTCAGTGCCATTTTTGCAAATACAGTGCTTGATTTCTTGACCTTGGCTTCCACATGGGCATTGAATGCCAATCCAAATAAAATGAAATCTTTGGAAGCCTCAGTATTTTCTCTACTTGTCAGAAGTAGCTTTGGTTCACTTATGAGAATTTTGGTTTCCTTTATGTTCAGGTATGAATCATATTGGGAAGTGTAGTGTTTGATCTTCATCAGTAATTGCTTGAAGTCATCTTCACTTTAGGAAAGGAAGATTGTGTCCTCTCTATATATATCACAGTTTGCTAATAAGTCTTCCTCCATTTATAGTGCTGCATATTCTTTTACATTCAGTCCAGTTTATTAGATAATTGTCTCAGAATATAAATTGAGTACGGATAGTGAAAAGGTACAACTCCTTCTATTCATATGACTGTTTCTTGTTCTATGTACAGAGTCTACATGAGCACAATTAAGTGTTCTAGAATTCCCATTCTTTGCAATGTTTTCCATAGTTTGTTATAATTCATACAGTTGAATGTCTTCACATAGTCAATAAAGCACTAGTAAACATCCTTCTGGAGCCCTGGTGTGGCACTGTGGGCTACTGTATCAGACTGCAAAGTCGTTTGAATTGCAAAGTCAATGGTTCAAGCTTACCAGCTGCTCCTCGGAAACCCTATAGAGGGTGGTTATGGGTCAGAATCCACTTGAGCATTTAACAACAACAACAAACATCTTTCTGGTATTCTCTGCTTTTAGCCAAGATCCATCGGATGTCAGCAATATATCACTCATTTCACATCCTCTTCTGAATCCAGCTTGAATTTCAGGGAACTCCCTGTCTATGTACTGCTGCAACTGTTTTTTAATTATTTTCTGTAAATTTTTACTTACATGTGATGTTCACGATATTGGTCTCTATTTAATGCATTCTCTTGAGTACCTTTTATTTGGTATGAGCTCAAATGTAGATCCCATCCAGTCAATTGACCAACTAGTTGTCTTCCAAATTTCTTGGCATAGACGAATAAGTGCTTCCAGCATTGCATCCATTTGCTGAAACATCTCAATGGGTATTCTATCGATTCCTGGAACAATTCTATCAATTGTTTGCTGCCAATGCCTTCAGCGCAGTGTGGACTTTTTCCTTCAGTAACATTTGTTCTTGATCATATTATACCTCCAGAGAATGGTTGAATGCCAGCCAATTCTTTTTGTTACAGTGACTGTGTGTTCCTTCTATCTACTTTTGATGCTTTCTGTGTCATTCGGTATCTTGCTCATAGAATCCTTCCATGTTAAAACTCAAGGCTTGATTTTTTTTTTTTTTTCCTTCAGTTCTTTGAGCTTTAGAAATGATGAACATGTTTTTCCCTTTTGTTTTGATTTTTTTTTTGCACATTTCATTTTAATAATTCACTTTGTCTTCTTGAACTGTTCTTTGAAATCTTCTTTTACATCATCACATCTTCAGATTGCTTTAGCTGCTCTATGTTCAAGAGGAATTTCAGAGTCTCTTTTGACATCCAGTTTGGTCTTTTATTTGTTGTTATTTTTAATGATATTCTGTATGATGTCCATGATGTCGTCCCACAAAGTTATTAGTGTTCAGTGTGTCAAATCTATCCTTGGAATGGTCTCTAAAATCAGGCAGGATGTGCTCAAGGTCACAGTTTTGCACTCATGGACTAATGCTTTGTTCTTATTTCTACTTCACCTTCAACTTGAACTCGCATATGACCAATTGACGTTGACCCCTTATCTTGTTCTGACTTAGGGCGTTGTGTTTCCCCATAGTCTGGTTCCACAGATGTAGTTGATTTGATCTTGTGCATTCCATCCAGTGAGATCTATATGCATAACTGCCATTTAAGATTTTGAAAGAAATGTATTTCCAATAAATCAGTCATGGATCTTGTAAAATTTAACCCTATGATCTCCAACATTGTTTACAACATATTACCTATTTCCCAACTATCAATTCTTCTTTGTTTCTGACTTTCACATTCCAATCACCAGTATTTATCAATGCTTCTTGATTGCATGTGTGATAATTTTCAGGCTGCAGTAGCTGGTGGTGCACTGGTGGACTAATGGGTTAAATGTTGGGCTGCTAACTGCAAGGTCGGCAGTTTAAGCCCACCAGCCCCTCCATGGGAGGAAGATGAAGCTGTCTGCTCCCATAAAGATTTATAGAAGTTAGTAGCAATTTACAGTTTCTTCATCTTTGACAAAAGTGGCTGGTGTGTACATTTGAATAATAATCACTTTAATTGATCTTCCTTGTAGGCATATTAGTATTATCCTATCATTGACAACATTGTACTCTACGATAGACTTTGAAATGTTCTTTTTAATGATTAATGTGATGCCATGTATCTTCAAGTTCTCATTCCTGGTTTAGTTGTTAAGTGCCATCAAGTAGGTTCTGACTCAGCAATCCTGTCTGTATAGGGTTTCTAAGGATTGGCTGTTGAGTTTGAACTGCTGACCTTGTGGGTTAAACTGATCTTGCAGTCCAGTGCTTTATCCTACAGCACCACACCAGGATTCGATTATCTAATTCAAAATGGTCAGTGGACCGCCATTTCAGCTCATTAATTCCTAGGATATTGATCTGTATGTGTTCCATTTCATTACTGATAACTTCCAATTTTCTTAGCTTCATGCTTCATTCATTCCATGTGCTATTATTAATGGCAAGGGTCAGTATGGCCAAGTGGTCTAAGGCGCCAGACTCAAAGTGTGCATTTGGCCTGTAGGCATTCTGGTCTCTGAATGGAGACGTGGGTTTGAATCCCACATCTAACACATCCTTTTGGAGTCTTGGTGTTGCATTGTGCGATAATTCACTGAACTGAAAAGTCAGTTTGAACTTCAAGGTTGGTGGTTCAAGTTAACTAGCTGCTCCTCGAAAATCCTGGGGTAGTTATGGGTCAGAACCAACTCGGCAGCACTTAACAACAGCAACAACAATATTAATGGATATTTGGCAGTTATTTCTCATTTTGAGTGTGTGGCACTACAGGATAATGCACTGGAATGCAAGATAGGTTTGAACCACAAGGCCAGTAGTTGAAACTCACCAGCTGCTTTTCAGAAACCCTTGGTGTGATTACTGAGTCAAACAGAAACCCTGTATAGGGTCGCTATGAATTGGAACCCACTCCACGGCACATAACAACAACAACAATCTGAACTTTAAAGGATTAATTTACTGCTCTGACTGCTAAGTAGACGTTATGCAGGCATTTATGGGTCATATTCTAAAAAAAAAATGTTCTACTGATTTAAGATCTTAACAAATAAACTGGTTTGTGAGTAGCAACTCTTCAACTATTGAAAATGTTCATGAAACAGGATTTGTGTTATATGTGTCTGTATAGATGCTTTCTTATCTATTGTTGTTAAGTGCTGTCAAGTTGATTCTGACCCATAGCGAACCTGTATAGGGTTTCAAAGGAGCAGCTGATGAGCTTGAACCACCGACCTTGCAGTTCAAACAACTTTACAGTCTAATGCATTAGCCCACAGTGCCAGACTTATCTATAGAGTACCTTAAAGTTGGTGAGTGTGTGTGTACTTATCGTGTCTATGGGTATGGGCCTGGTGGCATAGTTGTTAAGCACTCAGCTGCTAACTGAAAGGTCAGTGCTTCAAACTCACCAGTTACTTGGTAGGAGAAAGATGTGCCCGTCAGATTCCTAAAAGACTGCAGCTTTGGAAACTCTTTGGGGCCGTCTACTTTGTCCTTTAGGTCACTATGAGTCAGTATCAACTTCACAGCACTGGGTTTTTGTATGTGTGTATGTGTTGAATGTATGTGGAGAGTCATATGCAGAAGCTGCTTTCAATATTCCAGAAGCTAAAAAAAATTAAAGAAAAAGGAAATTTGCATACAATAAACTTCACAGCATTTAAAAAACTTCAATGTACTTTGTTTATGTTCAAACGAATATCAGTTAAATGTGGTGACACTGTTTATCACATGGAACCAAGCTAAAATTGGATTTTAGTTGCACATTGCATCAAGTTTTGCAAAAAATAATGTATTTCAATTGTCGAAGAAATATAGCAATTTGAGTCACAATAGCTAAGAGTCTGTATATAGCTCTTGGGTTAGGATTGCCCAAGTCCACATTCTGCCTTACCAAGGTCAGCTTATTAATAATATCCCTGAGGTTCCGTTTTCATGTCTGTAAGATGGGTATAGTGATAATATCCACCTCATTAGAGTTCTTGTCAAAAATTGAATGTTTGCAGATGTTAAACACTTTTTATCCTCTCAGTTTTAACCAGCTATAGCCGGTAAGAGTTAATGCCTCTCTAACATTACCAAAATTGGCAATAGAAAAGAAAATACTGAAAAACTTGAAAGTCTGACATTATTTTATATTTTGATGAAAATCATTTTGACCTCCAAAGATGATTTATTTTGCTTCAGGAACCTCATTTCTCTGTACTGCTAACCAAACAGTTTACTTCATTTTGTGCAACAATTTATAATGAACTTTAAAAGAACTACTGATTATCTTAGGGCTTGAGGCTCAATTACCTGTTTCAAATGCTCAGTGACTAAGGGAAGCGTGTCATTTTCTCCTCTCCTGCACACTGGAGCATAACAATAGGCTGTGAATAGAGCAAATCAAGAGCGACACAAATACCCATATAAGAGGTCCATTGTGCTGAGTTTGTAGCCCTGTCATACGGTTTTAATTTAGGTCGGCTGATGGATTATGACAGAGCGACAGATAGCACATTGTTCCTCTCTTAGATTCTCTAGACAGTTTAATATTCATATTCTTATCTGTCCATTTTTATTCCAAAGCTTAAATGAAATGGAATTAAGGCATTCACTTTGTTTTCCTGTGCTAAGTGATTATCTCTGAAGTGCAATTTTGTGATTAGGAGAGACTGCATGCATACACTCAGCTAATGCTGATTTCCCCCAGGGTGCAGAACAGGTAAATTCATAATGAATGGATGTTATGCTTTGATTTCAAATGGATGTTAAACCTCACCACACTTGGTAGCTTTTATTTTTTAAAATGTATTTAATTATTCTAAAATTAACAGGAGAATATTAAAATTGAACTTTAGAAATATGGCATTTAAACTTAAGTCAAGGGTGTTAACTGTTTATGAATGCTAATCCCCTACAAAAAAATGTACCTGACATAAATTGTGGAGGGATTGGTCATTGAAAATCATAATTTAATTATTTATATTCAGCCTGATTAATTTTTTTAAATGGCTGAATGCAGCTTGTATATGTATTGTCAAATTCTAGTGTTTCTTATTTTAAAACTACAGTAATTATTTTACTAATTATTGTCATAGTTGTTTGGTCCTGGGGGGTAGGATATCTTTTTTTGTTGTTGTTAGCACAGTGTATTTTCCTTAACATTTTTTCCTTAAAACAATTTGCATATGAGGATTGAGAAGTCTCAAAATTAGGTAGTTTGGTTAAACCATTAAGGTAGATGATTGGTTCCCAAATCATACCTTTAAACTGATGCAGTTACAATAAGCATTGGTTATAATATTGTGAATAATGAGCCCTGGCAGCATAGTGGGTTACTGGTTAGACTGCAACCGCAAGGTCATCAATTCAAATCCACCGGTCGCCTCATAGAAGAAGGATGAGGCTTTGCTACCATAAAGATTTACAGCCCCGGAACCCCTATACAGGAGAGTCATGAGTTGAATCCATCTTGAAGCCCCACAACCACCACCACCATAGTATGGTAAATCTTGAAATTGAAAACATAATGTATGATTTTCCAAACTTATTTCACTTGAGACCCTTGTTTTTACAAGTAATATTAAATCTAGTCAGAACTTAATGAAGGAATTAATTCTTTGGCTTCCTTCTTTTGTTATTATTAGAATTATTATCCTTCTTAGAGAAAGGTATTTTATGTAATTTTACGATGGCTTTATAAGCATACCCAAGGTTATACAATCATATGCCTACAGATTGGAATTAGTAGGCAGTAAATAATCAAGTTAACAATACTATAGCTTTTGATATAGAAACAAATTATGTGTTTTCAAGGAGCTTACAGTCTAATATAAGTTGTTGTTATTAAGTGTTGTCTTGTTGTTAAGTATTGTCTTTTTTGTTAAGTGCCGTCGAGTTGTTTCCGACTCATAGAGACCCTGTATAGGGTTTCTGAGGTTTTATATCTTCATGGGAGCTGAAAGTCGCATCAGCCACAGAGCGACTGAGAAGTTCAAACTGCGGACCTTGTGGTTTGGCGAAACAGCGATTATCATATGAAGTGCTCACGATCCTGTCTAACATATATAGTGGTCAAACAGGAAATTATTAATTTAATACTAGGTAAATCTACTTATAGGTCTTTTTTTAAAAATCATTTTATTGTGAATTGACTGAAGGTTCACAGAGAAGATCATCAGTTTTTTGTTCAATAAGTCACACACTTTGTTTCAACTCAAGGATTGCAATCACATTCATTTAACAAGAGTTTTCTCACTTCTTCCCCTGTGATTCTTATTTCCATTCCACCCTCATTCCCATCCTTTCTCAACTTTGCCCTTAGGTAAATTTTGCCCTATGATTTTGAATGATTGACTGTTCCATGGATCATATCTTGCTAGTGTTGTTGTTCCCCCCATCTTCTGCTTGACTGAAAATTGGGCCATGAGGATGAATTCCATTCCAGATCTGAAGGGTGATCAACCACCATAGTCTTAGGTTCCTCCGATCTCTTTTTGACCAATACGTCTTGTCTTTTTTATACAATTTTGAGTTTTGTTCACATTTTCTCCCACTATATCCAGACCTTCTAATGTGATCCCTTTCAGAGCAGTTGATAATGGTACATGGATACCATCTAGTTCTTTTGGTCGGCCTCATATTTGTTGTGACTGATAGTCACATGTTTCTTTGGTTCATTGGGCGACTTGATTCCAAACATCTTTGAATTTTTATAACTTTTCTTTCTTCCTCACAGCTTCATTCTTTTTTAAGATTCTGTTTTTTATACTTAAATATCTTATCATAGTATCCACAATTATTGTTGTTGTTGTTGTTAAGTGCCTTTGAGTCAGTTCCAACTCATAGGAAACCAGTGTACGGTTCCTGAGGAGCAGCTGATGGGTTTGAACCATCAATCTTGTGGTTAGCAGCACAACATTTAACCCACAGTCCACCAGAGCTGCATACTTGAGTCTGAAACTAATCCAACATGGATTCAAGAACCACCGAGGGGACTTTCAGAAAGATGGCAAGCTAGACAGACACACTACACTGACTCTCTACAGCAGATATAAGAGACCAAATGAATCAGACACAAATGAACATTCTAGAACCCTGAACTTCAGAAGAAAGGTTAGGGAAGTGGATTGAGTACTTGTTGGAAGGAGAAGCTGAGCAGGCCTGGTGAAAGAGGGAGCCTGACTGGTGAACGGCAGGTCAGACAGGACACAACCATCTTGAAATTTTGTGCACAGCTGTGGCTCAGAAGGTGGCCTGTCAGAGCAGATTACACAGATTATGGGAAAGGTTTGATTCCTTCTTTTCCCCCATATTCCTTTGGTGACCAATGGGGTGGCCAGTTCTCACCCTTACCCACCCCCAGCACAGACCCTCCTTGGATTCAGATGCTTGGATTTAGGCAACTTAGCTCCACACCTACAGAACCCACAGAACCACCAGACCATAATTAGTCTAGTGTTGTTGTTGTTAAGTTTCTTACTCATATGAATCATTTCTGACTCATAGTGATCCTATGTAGCATTTCGGAGGAGTGGTTAATGAATTTGAACTGCCAACTTTGTGCTACAAACTGACCTAGAGGTCAAGTGTGTATCCTACAGTGCCACACCAGGACTCCTAATGGAAAGCCTCATAACCTGCCACTCTGAACCCAGGTGCCCTGGGCTCCTAACAGACACTAAAACCAACTCCATCAAGGACCTCCATGAGCTGCTTCTGGATTGAGTACCTGAACATTGATAACACCTAGACCTCTAGGAACTCCATCTAAGGCCAGGAACTCAGCTGTCACATCCCTCCCATGCCTACCTCGTGAGTTTCTTGGCTGACAGGAGACATCCAGAATTTTCTCTTCTCTGGGTTCAACAGTTATACTGGTTTCTTTGTTTTATTTTGGGTTTTAGTTTTGTTGTTTCATTGTTTTTCTTTGTTTATACTTTAGTCTCCTTTGTCTTCTCTTTCCATTTCCTTGATTTTATCCTTTCTATTTCTGCTTTTGTTTTTCCTTCTTTCCTTCTTTTTCTCACTGCCCCTTTCCTCTCCCTTCCCCACCTTTTGCTCTGTCTTTACTACTGTCTACGCTCTTTCCTTTTTCATCTTCTCTCTCCTTGGTTTTTCTAAGTCGATTTTTTTTTTTTAATTTCTTTAATTTATCTCTTATTTTCCCTTTTGTAGCTCCATTTTCCGGCCCTTCTTTTCTCTTTTTAGTTATTTTATATATATATTGGATGCTGCTGCCTGTTTGTTTGTTTTTTCTCCTTTTTTATTTTAATTTTTGGTTGCTTGTTTGTTTATTCTGTTCTATTTTATATTGTATGTGTGTTTGTGGGAAGGGGTTTCTCCTCTTTCCCATCTGACAAGAGATAGAAACCATCCCCATATAACCGAGCCAGAAACATACTCTCTGTAGTTCCAACCACTGGACAAGAGTCAATAAAAACTTTTATGCCACTTTCTCAGTAGTAGACAGCAGCCAACCACCCCAACCAGCCCAAGCCACCCTAAACTGAGGTGCATGAACTATGAAAGGTGCATGTACTATCAGTCTCTAACTAAACCCATGATACCTAAGAACACATCAACATACAACCATTAATTAAATACAAATACATCAACTTCACAATACCCCTGAGAAAATTGGTTGTTGTTGTTGTTAGGTGCCATTGAGTTGGTACCAACTGATAGCCACATTATGTACAACAGAACGAAACACTGCCTGGTCCTGGGCTAACCTCACAATTGTTGCCAAGCTTGAACCCATTAATGCTGCTACTTTGCCAATCCATCTTGTTGGAGGTCTTCCTCTTTTTCTCTGACCCTCCACCTTACCAAACACGATATCCTTCTCCAGTGACTGGTCCCTTCTGACAGTATTTCTAAAGTATGAGAGACGAAATTTGGCCATCTTGGCCTCCAAGGAGCCCTCTGGCTGCACTTTTTCCAATACGGATCTGTTGGTTCTTTTGGAAGCCCATAGCACTTTCAATATCCTCCTCCAACACCATAACTCAAAGCATCAATTCTTCTACAGTCTTCCTTATTCACTGTCCAGCTTTTGCATGCATATGAGGTTCTTAAAAATACCATGGCTTAGGTCCGGAACACCTTAGTCCTCAAGCTGACATCTTTGCTTTTCAACACTTTAAAAAGGTCTTGTGCAGCAGATTTGCTGAATACAATACATCATTTGATTTCTTGACAATTACAAAGCAGTAATAGGGAATATTGTAGATACAGAACTTCGAAATGACAATGAAGTGAAGTAGGTTTCAAGATGATACAAATGTCTTAAATGCAGGAAAATTTTAATAAATTACCGGGTAACCACAAAGAAAATTTTGATGTAAGCCTTTACATCAAAATAAAAAAAGCGGAAACTCAAATTTAGTAAACATTAATACAACAGAAATGAAAATGAAGTGAAAACACAAAAACAAAATGAACTCAGTGTAGAAAATTTTGTGGAACAAAGAAACCAAAAAACATCACAAAAACACACACATATAGCAAAATGACAGCAATCAGTTCATATTGTTGTTGTATACCTATTAATAATTAAATGCACCATCAAGAGACTGAGAGTAGAGTTGTGGTTTGGGCAGGTAGGAAAGGCTCTGTGGGGGAGGGATTGAAATCTCAGAGAAGCTACACTCATGGACTAACACCAGAACTCTCAATCTACCATAAGGTCCAGAATGTCTGTTTCCTGCACTTGCCAGTTAAAAATAATCATGATATAAAGGAAAATGCTGTGAGTTAGGAATTGCTGGAGACTCCCACTGCAGCCACCCTGTCTGAGTGGAGTTCAGAGGGCAGGGCTACAGCCAGACTATAACAGGGAACCAGTGCTAAAAGTGGTGCAGTGACATTTGCAAAAGGAGGTGCATGGGATTCTACACATTTTTTCCTCTTATTACCTGTCGTGCCTTCTTTGCCCAGCCCAACGCCTTCAGGTGGGTGGATGCACCCCCCCCAAAAAAAAGTCCAGTGCTGACCCCACAGTTTTCCCACGGTACAGAGAAAAAGAGCTTGGCAGCTACTTATGGCAGCCTTGGGATTGCAGCCCTAACTTGTGCAGGACCCTTTACTAAGGCCTATCAGGCCTGATGGACAAACCATAGAACAATCTGTAAAACCCCAAAATAAAAGGATGCAACTATCTCAAGAATTATGCTGTACACACACATATACCTAACTGACCTTCAGAGACAAAAATAGTGAACAATCTTTCTCCCATTAACTTCTCAATATCTATCTCGCACCTCCACGGTGGTGACTAGAGGAGGGGGCCTGAGCAAGTGGACACTCCCTGCTGCTGGAGGGTGCAAACACACTGCCTGTGTGGCAAGGCAACTGGACAGTTGGCCACATTTTATTTTTGTTTCAAAGTGGTGGTTTTTATTTGTGCATTTATATTGCTTCTGATTTTGGTCCTTTTGATCACACATTTTTCCTGGAGGTGGTAGCTTTTGCTCCCTATGTTACCCATGAAGAGACCGCAATCTTGAC
>NW_006408535.1:19788607-19790499 GCF_000296735.1 Chrysochloris asiatica
GGAAACCCTGTACAGGGTCGCTATGGGTCGGACCCGACTCGACGGCACTTAACAACAACAACAACCATTGTAAAATAGGCACTTGAGGGAGTGAGAGAACAGAATAGCCAGAATCATCACTACAGAAAGCTTGTCTTCAGCCTATAACTGATTGGAATACCTTAAAGGGAGCTAGAAGTTGCCCAGTGAAAGAAGTTTCCTGTGGATCCTTTACACTGCACAAGACCATGGGTGGAATTCAGAACCCCATCCAGAACTGACTGAGGTAGGAAATTTCCACTGGAAAAGACTAGTAAACAAGCCTGGAGCAGCTAGAAGTACAGAAGATACTTTGTGAAAGAAAGACAGTCAGGAAAAATCTGAAACAGTAACAGCAGTCTGATTACTACAAGAACAAGCTGTTCGCCTGGGATCCATCAAGGTAAGTGGTCAGGACCCCTCAGAGCGAACCCCTTTCAAGACTGAGACTCAAGGGGAATACATGAGCAGGCATGTGGTCTGGATGGGAAGAGGGGTAAAAAACAGCAATGAAGTTGTGAGCTAAGCCCGACCACATTCAAAAGACCTCCATGAACCCGAGTGGAGACCTGGATGGCCAGCAGTATGGCAAGACCCGGGAACTCCCAGGCCCAGAGGCAGTGACATGGCCACAGAAGACTAGAGTGGAGAGTGAAGTGTGCAGCTGACATGAAGTGAGGAGATATGCACAAGAACACCCATACTTGCAGATAGAACCCACTTGACCTGGCTTCGATGGCTGGATGATCAGAATTTGACTAGAAGAAGAAAGAAGAGGGTGAAAAAAAAAAAGAGTAACTTGCTACAATTTGATGAACTTTACCTATACATATGTATGTAGTAGCTCAAAAAAGGGAACAAATCTTTACAGTGAGGATTACTCCCACCCCCTCGGTACACAGGGTTGACAGGGATGGGCAATATAGACATTGGCTACCCAAAATGGGGGGTCCTATAAATGCAAGAAGCTTACAAGCTTTCAAGAGGGAGCCTAGTTCCAGATGGGGCAGGGAAAAATAGAATCACCACTGAATGATTTCCAGTCCGTTGGGACCAGGCTGGAGAAAGGAAATGAGGATAAGACTCTTGTGGTACAATAGTGAGTAATTGCCATCAGGACCGGCTGTGAGGCTAGGAAATTATAGAGGTAGATGTTTTTTGACAAAAGGAGGAAAGTGATTGATTTTGCAGCCCAGGAGCGATGGTCCTTGGGACCATCTAGGGAGAAAAACGGACTGCAGGACCCTACCCAGAAAGGCAGTGACGCCAGGGATTGAGACAAAGATGATGATGGAGCAGCTGGAGACACTGGATTCAGGAAGGGAGAAGAGCTGTGTGCTGGCGGCCAGTGGGGGTGGGGGGAGAGGGCCTGTGTGGTGTACCCTTTGGGGTTATTTGGTGATGCATGGAGGGGATTATAATCATTGCAATGAAACAAAATATGATAAGATGAGTGTAAAGCTGGTGTGTTCTCCCATGTAAACCTCAAAATAAAAACTTAAATAAAAAAAAAAAAGAGAGACTGAGAGTAGCAGAATGGATAAGAAAACAGGATCCTTCAATATGCTGTCTACAAGAGACACATCAAAAAGAAAGAAATCACCTAAGTACCTTTTGACAAAAGATTGGTTAAACAAACTTTGGTATATGCATACAATGGGTTACTATGCAACATTGAAGAACAGTGATGAATCTGCAAAACACCTCACAACATGGATGAATTTGGAAGACTTTATATGAGTGAAACTGGTCAATCACAAAAGGACAAATATTGTATGAGAACACGGTTGTAAAATTATGAAAAGGTTTTCTTGATAAAAGATACATTTTGTAATGCTTACTAAGGAGCTCTGGTAGCATAGTGGTTACGAATC
>NW_006408535.1:19790993-19791901 GCF_000296735.1 Chrysochloris asiatica
GAGTGGTGGATTTATGGTGTTATAGGTGAATATTAAAAGTACGTGGACTGCCAGAAAACAAACCAATCTGTATTGGCAGAAGTACAGCCAGAATGCTACTTGGAAGCCAAGATGGCCAGACTTCCTCTCTTATACTACAGACATATTATCAGGATGGACCAGTCCATGGAGAAGGATATCATGTTTGGTAAAATGGAGAAAAAGAGGAAAACCCCAACACGATATATTGGTACAGTGGCAGTAGAAATGGATTCAAATATTGCAAGGATTGTGAGGTTGGCGCAGAACCGAGCAGTGTTTCATTCTGTTGTACATAAGGTCACAATGAGTTGGTACCAATTCAATGGCACTTAACAACAACAACAAAAACTATAACAAAATAAATTGTGATATATTCACAGAATTGAATAGCATATAACAATGAAATTACTAAACAGTTGGCTCTCTCAAAAACATGGTTGGATCTCAGAAAAATAATATTGAAAGAAATAAACAAAGGATTATAAAAAATATCCAATGTGAAAAATTTAAATCAGGGACGACTGATCAGTATTGAAAGGTGTCAGAATAATGTTTCCTTTTAATATGATGCCAACAGGGAGAGAGCAGAAGAATGCCTTTTGGGTTACTTGAAAAATATTCTGTCTTGATCTGGGTGGATGTTAAATGGATTTATTCATATTTAAAACCTCATCAAACTGTATACTCAAAATGGTGTGCACTTTATTCCATATTAAGGCGCCCTGGTGGCACAATGGTTACACTGTGGGTGGTTAATTGAAAGATCACCAGTTTGAACCCACCAGCGTTCCATGGCAAAAAGATGTGACAGTCTGTATTTGTAAGGATTCTAGTCTGGGAAACCCTATGGAGCAGTTCTACTCTGTCTTATATGGTCGCTGTGAGTC
>NW_006408535.1:19792001-19800227 GCF_000296735.1 Chrysochloris asiatica
GGAAAATTATTCACAGACTTTAGGGTAATCACATATTTACATGGGTGATGGGGCAGGAAATATACAACAAGAGTGAGACTCTCAGAGGAAAGATGAAGGTAGTGGGCGACATGGAGAGGAATGCAAGCGTTAAAATGAATAGAGTTAAATATTGTTAACTGATGGTACATGGAGGGGATTACAATCACTGTAATGAAGCAAAATATATGTTTTGTTGAATTGAAACTGATGATCTGCTCTGTTAACGTTCACTCAATTTACAATAAAAAAGTTTTTTAAAATGAAGAATCATTGATAATTACTGGTGATTGGAATGTGAAAGTCAGAACCAAAAACGAATTGATAGTTTAGAAATATGGCCTTGGTGAGGTGAACATTGAAGATCAGATGATCAAATTTTACAATACCAATGACTAATTCTTTGGAAATATATTGTTGTTATTAAGTGCCATTGAGTCAGTCTGGAAATATATTTCAGCTCAATAAAGTTTTTGCTTATTCTTATTATTTTCATTATCTTTTTACAGTTTTCAAGTTGAGTAAAATCAAAGCTTTATTAAGTTGATAGATGATTTTCACTAATAAGACACATTCATTTGAATTGTTACTGTTAATTGCCACTGAATGGGTTCTGACCTTATAGCAACCCTGTATAGGCTTTCCAAGGAGCAGCTGGTGGGTTTAACTGCCCACTTTGTAGTTCAAGTCCACCATGTGGTCTAGTGCTTATCCTAGAGAGTACCTTTATTCAAGGTTCAAGGATGAAAACAATACATAAATTTTTTAAATTTCCTTTAGACTCATGGCATTGTGTGACAATCTGGTCAGCTGGCATAATATAGTTCTTCAAGTCTGTGTTTTACTGCCCAGTATGGTGAGTCCTGGTGTAGCGCTGTAGAATAATCACTGGACTGCTAACCACAGTGGCTGTTCAAACCCACCAGGCACTCCTTGGAAACCCTATATAATGTCACTTTGAGTCAGAACTGACTCGATGGCAATTAACAACAACATAGTCTTGGTTAGGATCTTAAAACAGTACAAGTAGCCATGGAGATATAACTGTTAGTCTCTATTCATCTAGAACAAAAGAGAAAGAAAGAAAACTAAGAATCAAAAGAAATGGGACTGTAGGAATAATTGTCTCCATGAACTATAGCCTCGTATACCTTGAAACCAGAAGAACTAGATGATGTTTAGCTGCCACTATCAAACATACTGATCAGACACACAATAGATGGATCCTGACAGAAAGGAAGAAAATGTTGAATTGAACTTCAACTTCTTAATCAAGACTAGCTGGATTTATTGAGACTAGAGGAGTCCCTGAGAATATGGCCCTTTCAACCTGAATCAAAACTAGTCTCCAAAGTAACCTTTAAACCAAGTAACAGTTTGATTCAACAAAAATAACAAGTAAATATTCCTTACTCAAAAGCTAAGTGTCCTTGAATATTGTGCTCTTTTAAATAATTGGAAGCTTCTCTGAAGTACAGAAGTGAAGAATCCATTTGAATTCTGATTTACTGGGACATAAATGCAAATTCTCAACAAAGGGTACAAGAAGAAGAAACAGATTTGAAGCCCTGATTCCATGGCATCTACTAGGGGTGGGGAGGTGTGTTCCCCTGAAACCTGGGGATATTGGATTTAACTTCCTGGGCAGAGTTGGGGTGGTCAAGATGCAGCAGTGATACAGTGAAAAGGGCACCAAATTTGGAGTCAAAATGCCTGTGGATAATAACACTGGGCCCTGTTTGGATACTGATTGGCCACGGTATCCATTCAGTTTAATTTCAACATTGCTCTTTTTACAGCTTCTGCCACCTTCGAAGACTTTCAGATCCGTCCCCATACTCTATTTGTTCATTCGTACCGAGCTCCAGCCTTCTGTGATCACTGTGGAGAAATGCTGTGGGGGCTAGTACGTCAAGGCCTGAAATGTGAAGGTAAATTTCTTTTTTCCTCACCAAGTTGAATACATGCATAAGTTATTGCCTTATTTTGTACCCTCTACAACAGTGCCATCTTTCCCCCAAAAGTATGTACCAGGCATTTGTTCTGGTCATTTCTTTAAATTTCCTGTCTCTAGCAGGAAAATTTATAATGAATGAATATTGTAGTTTGATCTGGAAACCCCAATCCTCATATTTTTTTCATATTTTTCTCTCATATGTTGTTGGGGATATTGTAACACACTGAAAATATAATATGCATCTTAATTGTACCAGAATATGGAATGGTAGGCATTCAGTAACTATTTGTTGAAATAAACTGCAATTCAGGAGGTTAATCAAGCCATCCAAAGTCACACAGTTCTTGAGTGTCAGACTGGAATTTCTACCTGCATTTGTACACCTATGTTATATTTTATCAACCCCACTGCACAATTCAAATTGCTAGAATGCCATTATATAATCTTTAAGAGCTCTAACCAAGTGATCAGTGCTTCCTTTGGTTTAAAGGAAGAACTATTTGAGTCAAGCAATATGACCAAGCGATAACCTTATGACTTATAAATAGGCTAACCACAATTTTTGAATTTCTGTCATCATGAGGAGAAAAATCAGGAGCAAGAAATGTTAGGAAAATGTTCTTGACCTGTTGTGTGACAGACACATAGAGAAATTCATGCTACATGACAGAACTATGAATAATAGAAATACTAAAAGAAAAATGGTATCTTCCTAGTTTAAACATATGCTTCTAATTATTGAGGACCTATTATGCCAAAGTCCTGGTGTTGAGGTGAAGAATAAGCATTGGACTGCTAACCGCAAAGTAGTCAGCGGTTCAAACTTACCAGCTATTCCTTGGAAACCCTTTATGGGGCTATGAATTGGAACTGACTTGAAGGCACCTAACAACATTATGCCAAAGAGAAACCCAAATACAGCACAGTGGTTAAGCACTCATCTGTTAACCAAAAGATCAAACCCACCAACCACTATGCAGAAGAAACATGTAACAGTATGCATATATTAAGATTTGCAATGTTGGAAACCCTATGAGGCAGTCCTATTCTGTCTAATAGGGTCACTGTGAGTTGAAATCAACTTGATAATAATGGGTTTTTATGTCAAAACCAGCAGATGAGGTATTTTACATATTTTCTTATTAACTCTACAGAGTAGTTATTATCATTTTTTAAATGATAATGAGGAAATTGAGTTGAAAAAGTCATTTGTCCAAAGTCTTAAATGCAGCAAATTACTGAGCCAGAATTCAAATCATTGGTGCCCAGAGGTTGTGATACAAAATGATTAATTTTCTCTGTAGATGTCCAGTCACATTAGAACTTGTGACAACTAAAAATAACTTTGATAACCTATTTCTAATTTTGTTGCGACCTCCCTCAAAGTCCAAGTCTCCCGTATCACAGAACACTAGAAAATAATGATAATTAGGGTTGTTGCTGAACTCATTCATTAAAATCAGAATCCCAAATCAGCTCATACATAGATTGGGAAGAAAATAAGGAAGAGCTCAAAAGAAAATTTTGATTTCCGCATTGTTGCTAAGTGCCGTCAAGTCGGTTCTGACCCATAGCGACCCTGTACAGGGTTTCCGAGGGTGTAAATCTTTACGGGAGCAGAAAGCTTCATCTTTCTCCCGCAGAGTGGCTGGTAGTTTCGAACTGCTGACCTTAAGGTTTGCAGCCCGATTCGTAACCACTGTGCTACCAGAGCTCCTTAATTTCCACATAGCTTTAAGAAAACAAAGGAGCCTTGGTAGCCCTGTGGGTTAGACATTGGACTGTTAAACATATGGTTGACTGTTCAAACCCACTAGCTACTCTTGGGAGAAATACAAGGGTATCTGCACCTGTAAAGATTTGCAATCTCAGAAACCCTAAGGAGCAGTTCTACTCTGTCCTTCATAAGAGTTGGAGTCAGCAGTAGGTTTGGTTTATTTGGGTTCAAGAAAACTACAAGTAATCATGTTTTTGAAAATTCATAATTTACCACTATGACTGAAATAGCCTTTAGCTTATGGTTGTACCAAAGTCATTTTTGTTTTCTCTTCACAGGATGTGGTCTGAATTACCACAAGAGATGTGCATTTAAAATCCCCAACAATTGTAGCGGAGTGAGGCGGAGACGCCTCTCAAATGTTTCCCTCACTGGACTAGGCCCTGTCCGCACGGCGTCTGCTGAGCTCTCCACCAGTGCCCCTGATGAGCCCCTTCTGGTATGGTCTCCTGCTTATCGATTTTCCCATTTACATGAGAAATCTGTGGGAAGATGTGATAGCGGTGTCAATCAAAAACAGTGTGCTAGAAGGGAGGACACGGTCAGAATATTCATAACTGCATTTCTTCAGGTCTTGTGCTATAGATTGGTCAGTGCTTCATTAAGTATCTAACAGCTTTGAAGTTTGCTTTTATCTCCCAATGGAATTATAAAATATGTGAGGAATCATCATGGTCAGAGGGCCAGAACAGTACACAATAATGTGTTAATGTTGCAAAACATAGCTTGGGAAAATTTGAGCATCAGAGATAAAATATGTCCCTATTTGAAGATTATTAGAGTAATTATTGGTATTAACAGATTCTTTATTCCAGGGAAAATGTGAAATTTGCTCATATGACAATATGAAAGTCTTTTATTGCTTGGTGCCACTTATATCTTTGCAGGTATGATGGCAGAATGACAAGTATTTGTCAAATTCTGTGAGACAAATAGCAGTTAAAATTTTTAAATGTTTCCATTATTTCTAAAACACGTATCTTATAGATACGGTTTAAGAATTCTTTAAGAAATTTAAATAATTTTTTCTGAGCATTCAATAAATAGATTGAAGTAATAATGTGAATTTTTTTAAATAAAGACATTATTCTAAAATAATCTGATGGTTTGAGGTTGATATTAGAAATTTTCCACATTCTCTCCACACACAAACACTCTGCCAATGGATCCTCCAAGGACTCTTGATAGTCTAGTATTGGAAAGAACAATTAAAAAGAAATAATAAAAGATTATTAAAACACTTCAGTTAAATAAATACCTTTTGAAGTGGAGAAGGACAATGGATTTTGAAGATCTTGCTACAAATTTGTATTAATTAATTTCTTGTTGTTTAGAAAATATTTTATTGTGATTCTTAGGTCACCTAAATTTTGACAAAGTATAAGCCATACATACATATAACCCAAATGACTTAATTTTATTAAGTAGGAAAATGCTATAGTCAGGTTTTCCAATGATTTCTTCCAGGGCATTTCTTGTATTTTCAGTCCTTCATTCAGTAAACCTGTAGGGGAGAGGTGGGTAATATAGCCACTATTAAGCAGAGGAATATATTATGTTTTTGTTACTATTTAGGGTGCAAGTATGTGATTCTATGTGTTTATAGTAGTACATACAGTTGTATTCATTGGAATTAGTGATATTCTTGCTTATAGATGCAAAGATAAGAATAATGGCTTTAAAAATAACTTCTCATGTTCCCAACACTTTGATCCTTAACTGAGTTTGAATTTTTGCAAGTACTGATTTTACAAGTTTGTTTCTTACTCTGGTATCATAAATATAGTCATTAAGATCCATACTGTTTAAAATACAAACATTTAAGAAACAAAATGATAAATTAGTTGTATCTTGTTTTCATTTTTTATCAGAAAAAGGATTTTTCTTTGTATAATACCACAGAAGAAATCTAAAATTCTTAACTAAGGTGACATGTCATTACAATAGATACATAATTAGGTAATTAGCCCCCAAAATTACATGACTAATTGCTACTGTCACAACTGTAAAGGTAGAAGTTTTGTAATTAAAGAAGGGAGTAGTTAATCTTACAGGCCAGGAATAGAGAGCTCTAGTACCATCAAGGGAGATGAGTACAAGCGGAATGTGGGACCCTATCCAGAGGAACAGTGACACCAGAGATGGAGGCAGAGATGAGGACATGGAGAAACAAAGCAGCTGAGGACTCTAGAGTCATGGAAAGAGAAAGGCTGTGTGCTGGCATTCAGGTGCTGATGGCCAGGAGGCAGGCTTACAGAATGTGTCCTTTGGTTGTTTAAATGATTATACATGTTCTTGAGTGTTTTTGTGTACATCCTCCCCCCACCAAAAAAAAAATAATAATAAAATAATAAACACATAGGGAATAGAAGCAAATACTGTTAAATGATAATGCACAGAGGAGATTGTAAGCATTGCAATGAAATGATGAGTGTAAAACTGAGGTTTCTCCAAGTAAACTATCATTCAGTTCACAATAAAAGCTTTAAAAAAAGTTACAATTTATTTAAAAAGAAAAAGATAATCAATAAAAATGAAAATATAATCAAAGTCATTAACTATCAGGAATTTAAAGGTATCTGCGCATTTGGGGAGGGGGATAATCAAGTATTAGTGAAGGTATAGAGCATCTAGAACTTGCATGCATTTATCAAGACTGTACAGTGGTTGTACATTTAGAGAACTCTCTGGCAGTTATCTTCTAAAGCTAAACAAATGCATATTATGTGACTTAGAAATTGCACCCCAAGTCATATATCCAACAGAAATATATACACACATACGCTGAAAGTTACAAGCAGATTTTTAACACCCTTTGTCATAATAACTAAACCTGGAAGCTGAAATCATCAGGTAATATCATTAATATCACATACAAGTAAAGTGTTACTAAAAATAATTACAAAATATCTACAACCATACATTAACAGAGAACTTCCAAAGCTTCAAGCTGGATCCAGAAGAGGATGTGAAATGAGGGATATCATTGCTGACATCAGATGGATCTTGGCTGATAGCAGAGAATACCAGAAAGGTGTTTACCTGTGCTTTATTTACTACACAAAGGCTTCCAATTGTGTTGCTCATGATAAACTATGGACAACATTGCAGAGGATTAGTATTCTGGAACGCTTTATTGTGCTCATTAGGAACCTGGGCATAGACCAAGAGGCAGTTGTTCCAATAGAACAAGGGAGCACTGAATGTTTTAAAATTAGGAAAGATATGTGCCTGGGTTATATTCTTTCACCATACTTATTCAATCCATATACTGAGCAAATCAAATGAGAAGCAGGATTATATGAAGAAAAATAAGGCTTCAGGATAGGAGGAAGACTCATTAACAATCTGCAATATGCAGGGGATGCACCTTCCTTGCTGATAGCGAAGAGGACTTAAAATACTTACTAATGAAGATCAAAGACCAAAGCCTTATGTGTTGTATTTCATTGTTAAGGAAACAAAAATCCTCACCACTGGACAAAAAAATAGCATCCATATAAATGGACAAAATGGAGTCATGGTGTGGTGCTGTGGGTTAATGCACTAGATTTTAAAGTCAGTTTAATCCGCAAGGTAGGTGATTCAAGCTCACCAACCACTCCTCAGAAACCTTATACAAGGTGACTATGGGTTGGAACCAACTTGACGGTATTTGACAACAATAAAAACAAAGGGAGAAAGGATTGAAATTGTCAAACACTTCTTTATGCTTAGATCAACCATCAACACTCATGGATGCAGCAAATCAAATGACATATTGCATTGGGCAAACCTGCTGCACAAGGCCTCTTTAAAGTGTTCAAGAACAAACATATCAGTTTGAGGACTAAGGTACACCTCACCCAAGCCATGGTATTTTAAATAACTCATATGCATGTGAAAGTTGGACATTGAATATAGAGGAACTGAGAAGAATTGATGTATTTGAGTTATGGTGTTGTTGTTAGGTACCATGGAGTCAGTACTGACTCATAGGGACGCTATGTACAACAGAATGAAACACTGCCCGGTCCTGGGCTAACCTCACAATTGTTGCCAAGCTTGAGCCCACTAATGCTGCCACTTTGCCAATCCATCTCACTGGGTGTCTTCCTCTTTTTCTCTGACCCTCTACCTTACCAAACATGATATCCTTCTCCAGCGAGTGGTCCCTCCTGACAACATGTCCAAAGTATGAGAGGTGAAGTTTGGCCATGCTGGCCTCCAAGAAGCACTCTGGCTGCACTACATCCAAAACAGATTTATTGGTTCTTTTGGCAGCCTGTGGAAATTTCAGTATTCTCCTCCAGCACTGTAACTCAAAAGCATCAATTCTTCTACAGTCTTCCTTATTCAGTGTCCAGTTTTCACATGCATATGAGGTTATTGAAAATACTATGGCTTGGGTCAGGCACACCTTAGTCCTCAAGCTGACATCTTGGCTTTTCAACACTTTAAAAAGGTCTTGTGCAGCAGATTTGCCTAATGCAAT